>NC_056749.1:307025179-307070890 GCF_019279795.1 Protopterus annectens
CGGACGGTGGCCTAACTCATCCTAACTTAAAGTTTTTGTTTTGTTTTTATTTATTTATGTATTTATTTATTTTATGGTAAGCGATAACCATGTCATGGCTTTCAACTCTGAAATAAGAGCAATGGCCGAAAAGTGAAGTCCCCCCCAAAAGAAAGATCTGTCCTAAAAATGCTGACTAGCTACAATGCTGTGTTTCAAATGGCTTAGAGCACCAACCTTTAGGGTATTTCTCTGCACTGTGCTGTATGTACTAGTAGCATAGTGTAGCTAGTAACACAGAGTAGTATGAAAGCTGTCTGTGCTTCTGGTCCATTTTTACTATTTGCACTCTGTTCCTGGTCGGCTGGGTAGACTAACAGCATGGTGTCAGTTGAAAAGTGGACCAAGACTACGGCTGCCTATGCTAGTAGTTCATTAGCACTGTGGAAAAAAAATCTTTAGAATGACCTTATTTTTTATGCTTGCATCATATCCTTTTCTTTCACCCCACAAAACCTTGCCCTTGATGAAGACTCTTTCACTCTTCAAAGAAAGAGACATTCAGGGATTACTGTTCATGGAATAGCCGTCTGATGAAGTTTTTCTTTGATGTGTGAACATAGACCCAGTAATCTACTGCATATTCCTTTCATATCTTCTCTTCCTCCTCCCCCTCTGCCTTTTTAACCCCATACTCAGCTTTAATACTAAACTCTGAGTATTGTCATTCTTGTAGTGATTTGTTTTACAACTTTGTTCCTCATACACGTGCCTTTACATATTGTAAATAACATTCATTCTCTGCCCTTAAGTGTTCAAAATTGTATTTTTATATAAATGTATACAATAATGTATTTACCATCAATGACTTGTTTGCTGTATATCATACTGATATATTTTCCATTTTATAAATATGCACTTTATTGTTTCACAAAATACATTATTATTATTATTACTGTCATTATGAAATCTGTGATTGTGTGCATCCTTTCTCCTCAAGCCTACATAGAAAAGTAGCCTAGTTATGATTCATTCAGACTTCCATGGTAAATAAAAACATAATAAGACAAATAAAATGTTTATATATTGGCATCAGTAGAAATAAACATATTTCTCCTAAACTCATGGCAGAAGTTTATCTAAACGCTGTAGTATATTTATGTGGCCTGGACACATCATAGATCATGCCTAAATCTGATCCCTTTCCCGACTTCACACACACAAAGCCTCTAAGCCCCACCCTACACCTACCTCACTTCCTCCAGGCTTTCTCTTATTAACTTAACACTTCATTTCCCAAGATCAACCTAACCCTTCCCTTTCATCCCTGCCTTAACATCCTTGAGCCACACCAATCTCTTTCCTACCCACCCTCTCTCTCTCTCTCTAAATGCCTAAATACTGAGGATGTCCCTGAAAAAATTAGTTTGTTCCCAAACCTCATTTTTCCTGAATTCTCATGACAGAAGTTCATCAAAACACTGTACTATTTTTAAGTAGCATTGGATACATGTCAATGTGTGGACTTTCAAAAGAGAACATTGTAAATCTCAAATTATAGTAGCAAGAAGCAACTGCTTTACTTCAAACAGAAACTTGTATATATGTTAGCTAACTTTGTCAGATTTGTTGTTTTAGACAACAGTGCTCTGACTTTTGAGAGTATGCTGTCATATTTACTGTTTATGTAATAGAGTTTTAAAGGAACCATGTGTTATCATAGAGTAAAACTCTTGGAGTCTATTTTCATGTCAGTCTGTAGACTTCATTGTGAGAAACACATTTTGTGCACACAGATGAGCAGTGCCAATGCAAAATTGTAGCCGCGGTCTTTCCAAAATGTATAACATTTTTGCCTTGCCACTGTACAGAAGTGACATTTTTATTCAATATTTTATTATGATACTGGATTTTGACTAAAATGGTGCAATTGTATGAATAGTCAAGTAATTCTAATAAAGAATGGTACAACATTTGTGAAGTATTGCATTATATGATAGCGAAAGCTAGGACAAGTCATTTTTTTTCCAATTAATTTATTCTGCAACAGGTTTCATCATTCAGACTGTGATTTAATGTTTGATCAGATGATTCCCAAGTTTAAAAGGCAGTCAGAGAACTTTTCAATGGCAAAGAAAATTAAATACTAGGTGTGAGTATACCCCCCTCCATTGACATGATAAGGAAGTTACTGCAGTGTTTAGCTCTGTATTGCAAATTTTTCCCTGCTATTAACAGTTATCTTAATGCTAATTTAAATAAATTGTCTTGATTGTTTTAGTTGTTGAATATGTTACCAGTTTAAATCTCCTAATTGCATGCTATCAAAATATAAATAAACACATGTAAACATCTTCCTTTACTAGTGACCATTTTCATAAAAGAAGTGCTCTTATAGTTTATAGCAAATTATGTTATTAGCATTTAAGTGGCTTTGCAACACAAGTAATTTGGAGACAGTGGCCAGTATATCACTAAATGATCTGTAACATTTTCAGCAAAAGAGGCACAGATGATTAGATTCCCAGTGTTGGTTCAAAATGGAGTGCAAAAATTAAATGCCTACTATTCATAACTTACACTCTTAATCTGCACCACTTTTTAGAAGATCTCAAAACAAAAGCTGTAATACATGACAGTAAATCTGTTTGGTAACGTATTTGATTGATACAAGCTGTAACATATGATAGAGCAAACTGTTAGCAAGTATTAGAGATGGGTACTAAGTCCACAATTTTGCCCCAAAAAAAAGGTTAGATGGTTGGAAGTGTGACAGTGGATATTTGGTTTCAGGAAATGTATACAGAAAGAAAATTTCATTTTACAGAGGTTCATTTCATGTATTCAGCTAAGTACTTTATAATATGGGTCCATTAGTTATGACTATGAATGAAGCAATGCTATGCAGCTAAACATTTTTTTTTTATTTACTTCTATTTCTCCATACCCTGTGCACATTATAATTGTATGTTTACATCACAGAATGTAGTAAATTACATGTCCCATTCTCAGAGATTGTAATATCATTATCTGCAAAATATATGAATTAAGTTTATGTTTATAGTACATAAAAACCCCACTGGGTATGATACCAAGATGCTGAACATATTATACTTTCTCATTATAAAGTTCTGCTATGTTAGCCATTTCCTGTAGCTTCTGACTAAGAAACATTGTTATTAATTAATAATGTACTGATCTAACAGTTTGTTTAAACTCTCATTCACATAAATGCAAAAATGTACAATAAAACAGTGTAACTCAGAGCATGTAATATATGAGTTATTTTGTTTAAATTATTGAGCTGGTAAGTGAATTGGAATGGACTGCTCTCAATATGAAAATTAAATATGGTACATATATAAGAGATGTGTATTAATACATTTTGTATAGCTTTATCATTTTAGAAATGCTTGCATACATGTGAAGACCCACATATGAGTATATTGTTTACTACAAATCAGTAATAATGATTCACGGGTTACCATCATTACTTTAAGACTTATGGATATTTGCTACGTGCATTAGAACATTAGATGCAGAAAGCAACAAGCTTCACACAGCTTGATATGCTGCTTTGCTTTTTAAGTGACTATCATGGCTGCCTTAGGCACCAGCATGAAGAGAAGCTCAAGGCTGAATGAAAAAATCCAAATCAGAGTCAATACTTTCTGGTTTCCACCAAGCGAAATGTATACTTTTTCAAAAGCAACCTTCATTTTTTTCCCAAAGAGTTCTTTAGTCACTGCATTTAATCTTTCCTTCTTCAAACAATCCAGTCTGCAGGAGGTTTCTTTAGTGCTTTGATGAATTATTCTCTATCAGAAGTAAATCTGTCTCTTTTAAGTTAGGTGTCCTTTTGATAAATATATTACTCTTCTGTGGGCTTATATTACTCTACTGTGGGCTTCTTGGAAGGGAACAGAAATGATAGACTGTGTAAAATAGCTTAAACTGTTGATTTTTTTTAAATAAAATACGAAGAAACTGTTGCAAGATGACATGAGCTCAAAGGTAACTTTATACAAAATCTATCTGTCCCATTTAGTTTTAACATAACATACTGTGCTTAGTTCTTCACGGAGCCATTACCCAAATGTCTGGCCATGTCCATGTATTTCTCTTACTTTGTCCATGCATGTATCCCATTATGCTACGCTTGCACAAAGAATTTTGAAATGCAGTATGACTGAAGTGCATTAATAAGCTGCCTTCAGCATATCGGCATATACCCTTATTAAAATATATATATATATAAATATATATATATTTATATATATATATATATATATATATATATATATATATATATATATATATATATATATATATATGCTGGACATTTTTATGACTGGAGCAATGTATCTCTCATATGTGGTCAGCCAAGTCATTAAAGGCACCTGCTCCCTGCTGGGGTGCCTTTATACATGTATTATGATTATAACTGCAGGAACTGACATTAATTAGACTGTAAATCTCTCATTTGCATTTTTCTCCTGGCCCTTTACTTACTTTTCATGTCCTGGTTGTTCTCACTTGAGTTGTGAACTGAGTTCACATTCAAAGAAGTATTTATCAAGAGCGATTTAGCCAGGAGCCAATAGACATTATGCTACTTGTGGGTGTTTCCGCAAATATGAAATCAAATGTTTTATTTGTTTAAGTATTTTATTTTTATTGTCTTTGATATTTTATCTGTTTAATTTTATTTCATTGTAATTTGACATTAGAAGGTTTGTTGTTGCTGTTTATTATTATTATTTTTCTGTTTTTTTCATGAATTAATGATATTTTTAGGAAGGAGAGTAACATACATTTAAAAATGTAACTTTGATGTTGGATTTCATATCAGGGTTTAACTGTGGGAAATTCTCAAACTGTCTATGGAGGGAATTTAACCCTCATAGCTCATTGCATAATGAAATGAGTCACAAGTCAGTGATGCTCATGAAAAGAGAAATAATTTCCCCTGGAGTACTGCAGCAGTATCATTTGAAAAGAGTATGGTTTCACATTCTTAGCACTGATGCTTGCACTGCATGTTACATGCACCCATATATATGCAGATGGTTTCACATTCTTAGCACTGATGCTTGCACTGCATGTTACATGCATCCATATATATGCAGATGGTTTCATATTCTTAGCACTGATGCTTGCACTGCATGTTATATGCATCCATATATATGCAGATGGTTTCACATTCTTAGCACTGATGCTTGCACTGCATGTTACATGCACCCATATATATGCAGATGGTTTCACATTCTTAGCACTGATGCTTGCATTGCATGTTACATGCACCCATATATATGCAGATGGTTTCACATTCTTAGCACTGATGCTTGCAGTGCATGTTACATGCACCCAATATATATGCAGATGTTTTCACATTCTTAGCACTGATGCTTGCACTGCATGTTACATGCATCCATATATATGCAGATGGTTTCACATTCTTAGCACTGATGCTTACTCTGCATGTTACATGCTTCCATATATATGCAGATGGTTTCACATTCTTAGCACTGATGCCTGCATTGCATGTTACATGCACCCATATATATGCAGATGGTTTCACATTCTTAGCACTGATGCTTACACTGCATGTTACATGCACCCATATATATGCAAATAGGTCCTTATGGCTGCAAATAAATGCTTAGAAAGATGGGTTTCACATATGTACTGGACTCCGGCAAATTACACACAGAATTATAGAGTAATATACAAGAATATGTCTAGTATTTGAAAGTCTCAACAGCACTTAACCCACACAAATAATAATGATAGTCAAACACAACAAAATGCATAGACAAAAAAAAAAGAAAAGGAAATGTATACTATACAGTACATCATGAGCAACTGTGCAAAATTACAGCTCCATCAAATCTACCTCATACCCTTCCCTACCTAACTCTTTACTAATCACAACACTAAAGAGCTACCATAACCACTGCATTATCATATTTTGGGGGGAATTCCCCACATTCTTGATTAACATAAAGTGTATTATGCAGTGCTGACACCAAAACTATTATAAGACTACAAAAACATTTGATGATAATTGTAGAGCATGCTAAAATTTGACAAAATGTCACCTTAGCTAAAAGAAAGAAAACCCTGTACATATACATACATATGCACACACATACATACACATATACATTATATTGCTGTTGCTAACACTTTTTCAGCCTTAATGCACCTTGCATGGCTTTTCCTTCTGTTTTTTTCTATTGTGCTACATTTAAACATGTAACAATGTTTACAGTTATACAGTCTGCCAATGTGATTATAGATTCACTGGTACAACCCTGCACTTTAAAGTTTATATTTCAGTTCAGTTTCAGTAGTAATTATGAATGAATCTGTTATGCACCAAATGGCAGTAATGACAGAGGATGTTATCCAGGTAATGCTTATGACGTATAGGAAGCAACACCTGAGTGGATCACCCAAAATAATTTATCTATGGGCATGATTTTCATGTAGGATCATGTATGGAGCAAAAGGAGTTAGAAACCAATATGCAGTTCCTGGCAATGTAATGATTTTTGCCTTCAAGGCTGATATTCATGATAACATTTGGTTTAATTTGACTGTGGTTGTATGTCTCTGGAACACAAGACAAGTACTAGGGAGTTTCAGTTGTAGTAAGCATTCGCTTTTCTGACTCATTTGGAGATGTTTACATTTTTTGTAGGAAATGGTGACATCCATACTAAAAATAGATTTAGGAATAAATCAGGAATAATTAGTTAATACCTCTGCTGACAAAGTGATTCAAACTAAATGCCTCAAGAACAGATAATATTCCTGTTAATTTCAGCTGTAAATACTTATTTTAGAATCTAATTTATTTAATCCACTCTAACTAGCACATGGGCACATGTATACATCACAAATTTCAGATCTGGGCTTAATTGTATCAGTTTGCAGGTGAAATAGTAAAGTATTTTGAATAAATGGAGACTATAATCATCCTATACCTGTCTTTATGAATTATAGTCTGTTTTCATTCCTTACCTGCCATACAAATGTCTTTGTCCCGGTCCCTTTCAATAAACACATCACATGGAATGACATTTGATGACCTTTATTAAACTTCCATAACATAGCTTTCATAACCAACATTTACTAACCACAACTGAACACAGTATATTTGCCTTAATCACAGCATAAATACTCATGTAATGTTAATCAGGACAGCGTGGCCAACTCATCCTGCCCCTGTAAGCAGTGTCCAATGCCCCTACTCACTTACTTTACTTCTGAAGCAGCGTCCAAGACTCGCTTCATATCCCATTTATTGAATTACTCATCCAACCATGCCTTATGAAGCAGCATCCAGGACTCACTTCCTACACCATTTATTGAATTAACTTCTACCAAGTAAGAAGCATCCTTACCTCCACTTATTTAACACACAGCCTCCAGCTGCAAATGAACATCCAAACACCAGAGGGGGAACAGAAGAAGGGAAGCCTGCCCCTCTTCTCTGCCACACCAGCCTGACCAAGCTGTTCCCCTCCCTCCTCCCAAAATGTCCTAACCAACTGCCCCCCATAAAAATGGGGCTAAATCAAATATCATTCTGTGTACTCATCATCTGTAAACCAAGTCTGATCCTTGTCATCAACCCAAAAGCCCTAACATACCAGTACAGAAACGTGCCTTGATGAATGTAAATAAAATAGGATTACCCGTGAACCCCTTATACCACATCTGAACATCCACTCCAACAGAATACATTTGCTTTCACTCAGCTTCCGTCAAGTGATGGACTCTCACTCCCTCTATTAACTGCATTCTGCGGGCACATTGCACCACTCTGGTGAGCATGACCTGTTCTGCAGCCGGTATAGCCAAACAGCAAAAACAACCCCATGTCAACTCCATCACCTTCCAAAGCTTCTTCCTTCAGGCCCCAACTACTGTCACCTGCAAAAGAAAAAGAGAAACAATGTAAATTATCTACATACACCAAACATTCTTAATGACATTAAGCATTGTCAAAGCACACCCTGCCCCTGCTAAATTGTCTTACCCCCATCAGTCTGTTCACAGCCAAAGCGAAGGGGCAACAAACACTTGTTTGAAAGGTTTATCACCCCAATATACCACAATGGAACAACTCCCAACTCATGTCAGACATATAAAAAAAAAACTATAAAATCACTCCCCACATAGTCATCCAGAGGTCGCACCCAAGCCCTTCCTGCAGACAATTAGCACAGCACCTGGAAATAACTGAGCTTGGCCAGCTCACCAAGGCCTTGAAACGATTAACCTAGTTGCTGTTTATGATCCCACAATTGATGTGCTCCACCCCCGCTGTGAAAAACCATATACTCCCTAAACATCCTCAGCCCAGCATTACCATGTCCCCATCTAGCTATGCCCCAAATTATCCCAACACCTCCCCCAACTCAGATGTGCCATAATGTCCCACAGAGGTAGATTACCTGCAAACCCATTGTGCCCCATTCCACGAACCCAATATCTCTGCAAGTAGCATCCCTTACCTTTCAATTCCCTTTTTGTTGTGGCACTGACCATGGTTCCTTCTGTGCCCCCACATCAATGACCTCTGTGCACCACCCAAACAACCGTGACACCCCTTGATACAGTGTCAGGCACCTTTGAACACCTTTCCTTCAAGTCAACAACCGAAGCCTGCTCCATTTCCATACCTCACAATTCTGTAAAAGAAAACAAATTAAACACCATGCCTCTCAAGGTTGACAAAGATGAACATTAAACCCTATGCCCCGTGTGTATGCACCAGACTTAACCCTATGACCATTCTTTAACAACAAGAGCCATTAACTGCAACCTGTACCCAACAAAGAGGACAGTACTTAAAACAGACACTTCTTGAAGGAGTGCCCCATTATGCCTCATAGTTCCCCAATTCAGCCCCTTCCTACCTACAAACTCCTTCAAAACAAAACTAGTGATCAACCCACTATCTTCTGCCTATGCAGCATGCTCTCCTCGGGCCTTTGACCCCCCCCCCTTATGTCTCGCTTTGTTCAAATGTATTGCATTACGAGGTATCAACTCAATGTGTCTGTAATTAAGTACAGGAAGCTCACCTTTTTGTTTCACTGACATATGCAATAACACTACCACTTCCCTTACCTCCAGCTTCAAACCAGATATCCAGCCTGAGGCTTTGGTAGCACAGTCCAACATACGAGCACAACCTCTCACCTCCTAGAACAAAAGCTGGACAAAGCAGTAAATAACCATGAGGCAAAGGCCCAAAACTTATTTATTTTTTATATACTTCCCTTGTCCCATTACCTCCCTCCATTTCTAAATGTCCATTATTAGTATACTCTTATTAATATGCCCCAGACTGACAAACCGTCATTAATAGAATATCAAATATGACAACTACCACATTTCAGTGTAATGTTAGGCTTGCCAGCTTTACTGGACTGGACTGTAAGGTATCTTCCTTATATAAAATACTTTAAATGAAAGAGAGGTCGAACAGTTGTTGCATTAACACTTCAGTACTTTGTTAACATTTGTCCAGACATCTAGAATAAAACCATGCAAATGCTGTATCCAACTAAAACTACACGTTTATCCAAATGTCTACTATTTATGCAGTTAGGTTGTATGCCACATCCTGAAATATGTAATCTGTCACAGGCATTGTCAGTCTTCCCATCGAAAACCTGGACAGTTGAAAACCTAAACTGCCATGACCCCCCTCGACCATAACAGCAACACATATGCGTGGCCGACAAACGTTATTCCCAGCCAACTCATAACCTGCGAAATGCACAAATTCTCCCTCAACAAGTTGCAAGCACAGCAAAACTCCACACCCTCCAAAACACCACAACCAAGCGAAAAAGCAAATGCAATCTCGACTAGGCAGAAAGCAAGATCAGGGTCCCAAAAACCCCCCACAAAGACAACTGAAGCACTGACCCCACAAACTCAAAACATACTACTAGCCACCCCAGCACAGATGCCAAACACATGCATGGCTGAATATGCACCAGCCACAGCCCCACAAAGACCCGACCAAGGCAATGAGACTCCCCAACTCAAATTCAAACTGCTCCATCTATGCCCTTGAAAACAACCAAAACACTAAAACCACCCCGCTCCAACAGCAACAAACCCCAACCTCCATCTTCATCATACCAACAGCCAACCATGTGCCACACCTCTCAATCAAGGTGCAAGAAATCTGTAATATTGAAGTACCAAGGCTGTAAATGCTCAATTAAAGAAAATTATAGTATGTATAAATGTACCAACAAAGCCGTAGTAAACTTACAATAAATAAGAATCCCTTACCCAGAATATTATCAAAGGAAAACATTTACAATTCCAAGCCACATCAACATTTTGATAAATCCTGCCCATATTCACCTACAACATCACTGGAAAATACCGTATACCTGAGCACATGTTCCACCAATACCTATATTCTTGTTCCGGGTTTAGCATTACACCATCTGCAGAGAAATTCAAGAATCCTGAATCTCATCATCTGTTATTTTCTGACTTCACACTCACATACTTTGCTAATGATTTGTCCGAAACCAGCATTTTATAAACACACTTGTCACTCCACGCTGCTACCACAGTAATTTTAATTGCCCCTAATATCACAGGTTTCCAATGCAAAGCCCTTTCAGTAAAAGCTAAACTAAATTTGCAGATTTTCTTCTTATGAGATGAAAAAATATGCAGTATGTGAAAATGTTACCATTTCCTCTCCATACTTCACAAATCGAAATCTACAAGCCTTATTGTATCATGTTGTATTGTACGTCATTCAAATCTGGAACAATTTCTGATGGTTGATAAGTATGCCTAGTACTACCCCACTCCCCACGGCTGTTACCACTACACCGCCCATGCACCATGAGCAGCCAGTCCATGAATCACCTCTCAGCCTGCAAAATGTCTCATAAGCAGGCTAATCGATCATTAACCTGCAACAATGCCTTACTCCCACTTTTTTTTTCCTTCTTTCCCCGAGGAAGAGCAACGGAAGCCAAATCCCTGCCATGATGGAGCCGATTAGAACATCCCAACTACTATTGCAGTTGTTAGTTTTCTTTATTTTTTTATTTTATTTTTTTTATTAATTTAATAACAGTGAAGCCCTATGAAAGCAGCACATGTGCCCTGTCCCAGCAGTCACCAGCATGCCCTCAAGCCCACGAAGCAGTTAACACACACTGGAAAAGGAACAGAACAGCCACAGGAAACCTTCCACCATGAAACCCACCTCCCATGGAGGTGGAAATCACCCATAAGCACAGCGACAACAACCCAAACCCGCTTGTCTTGCTACTACTACCTTAAAACCAGATAACTATTGTAAGTACAAGCCATAATACTTGTCAATTATCATACAGGATATACAACAAAATTGACGGCAGCATAATAACCCCTAAAACTGTAAACCAGTGGCTTGCAAGTACGGAAAACTCGAATCCCAGAGCTATTAACCCGGCTCATTGAGCGGCTGCTTTTTTTTTTTGCTGCTACTAACTCAGGCCGGTACTGTGTCTACGCACAGAAATGCTTCCCCCTGCCAATATATCTAAACCCGTGAACAGATCCCTAATAATTATGACTAAATGAGGAGGTACAACGCTAACATGATTGGCTTTAAGAACAGTCCCACAACTACTGCACCAACCCAATCAGGAATAGTAACTTATCACCTAAAGCTCATACATCCAAATCCCACTAACCAAGATATATGATTCAGAGTTTTTAGTTTTGACCCTTCCATGTCCATCTGAACCCACCATTACCCCAAACAGCAACCAAAACCCAACTGACAACTTGCCATCGTCTCAACAAAACAAAAACAACTCACCAATTCCTGACTAAAGTAGCCCATGGACTACCTGCCCCATAATACCACAAGTCATCAAGGACATGATACTTACAGTAGCAAGTTCACACCAAAATGTGATTACTTACCCAGCTACACTTCTCTACACTCCTTAAGCCCCTCCCCACCCTTACTCCATTTCTTCCCAAACATTCCTCCTTCCATTTAACCCTTTCCATTCCCAAACCCTGCAACTCCCAATACTATATTTATCTAACCCCTTTTGAAGATGTCCCGGGACAACTTAGTTTGGTCTGTTGACAAGCAGACATTTCATTGCCATCATCCTGACTAAAGCAGCACCCCAGATTTCCTTTGCACAACTAAGAAAGTTCAAATAGAAGAAAAAAAATAACATTTGTTTATGAGGTAAGTGGACTGGTTTGGGGACCATTTTCAGCCATGATACAGACCAAGGTGGCTAAACCAAGGTGCATATATCAAAAACTTAGCAATTTGTTATCAAATACATTAATGAACCAGGGGAGGTGTAATGTAAAATGTAGACATTTATAAATACATCAAGTACAGAAGGAAAAAAACTTAACATATTGTGTAAAACATGTATATTAAAAATGGTGTAAAAGATAATACATGGTAATACAGTCTAGAGAGTTTGATTTAGTATTGCATAGACATGTAATAAGTACATAAAAGACATGTGACATAACAAAGTGAATTGAAAAACAGCCATGTGCATGACTTTCTCTAAAAATATTTTTAGAGCTCTTTATTTTCTCACGGCTCAAGTATGTAAAATAGACAGTTTTGGAATAAAGTGGGAGAGAAGGTTCTAAGTTTTGCAAATAAGCATGAGAGATACACCAGGGTTATGCTTAGAGGGAATATAAGTATAGCAGATAAGGGTGTTCACTCCAAGATCAGGTCAAAAGTACATTAACCAGTGTCTGTGAAGCAAGAATATGTTTCTTTCAAAGTGCGGATGAAGACATTTCTTAAATGAGACCAGGCTGTCTGCCAACTTGGTGGATTCAGGTCGGGAGTTTCAGTAAGCTGGAGCAAGTTTAGAGAAGGAACTCCCAGAGATCGGAAGAGCAACGGAAAGTCTGCAAGGATGCGAGAATTGGAATGTCAATCAATAGCTGGAAGCTTTGATAATCTGTTGAGGAGGACAATATCCTTGGTTAAGAAGTTTATATAATGCATGTACGTACTTTGTTTTACTAGTAGTCACTGCGTATAAAATGAGATTTGTACATTGCCTTTATACCCTTCATCCAACTCTGATAACTCAGGGATGAGAGTGAAATAGGTCCAATGGGATCAGTGTTTTACCCCCACTGAAATTCAAATTCAAAATAAAAATAAATATGTGAGGGTATTAAGGAGTAGAGTAGGCCCTGTCACTTACTGCATGTTATTTTTGCTTAGTGAGTAAAGCTGTGTTATTTAAATCTACCAAAGAGTTTGATAAAATTGAGAATTTAATTATCATATTTTTTGTAGCTGTGTAGTAAAATGTTTTTTTTTTTTTTTTGCCAAGCCTTCTAGAGTGACAGTAGTCTGTTGCCAAACAAATCTTTGCTGGGTCCATGAGCCAAATTTACTGTTACATTTTGTGCCATAACAAAAGATGTTTTCCACTTTTAATTGCATTGGTTTAGAACTTCTACTCTTGTGCTAACATCTACTGGCTCAAGTTTTATCTTCATTCTAACGGGGGCCATTGTGTTGCATTGTATACTAAATGCGCTTCATTATACATCATGGTGGATATGCTCAGAGTTAATGGCTTTGGCATGAATTTTGTAGCACTGTGCAGCATCTTCCGCATGGTAAAACTACTGAACTGCTACTGTCTACAGATTGTACCACCCATAAATGTTGAGCATTGGATGCACATTGCTTCCTTGCTGTATTATTATCATTATTATTATATAAACAACACTTAAACCCTGTTCACCATATCATTGCTATTGTCTAAGTAAAATTACAGCCTAAATGGTGTCACCTAATAAATCCACCATGCATTCCATTTCTTTTGGTCTTCTTTCATCCTTGCATGCACATATGAGATTTGATGACTTTATTAACACAAGGTCTATGCATTTAATTTACAACATTAAACCAGCCACATATAATGCCACAGTTTGCCATTTAATAAGAATAATGTTTTCTATTTACATACCACTATACATTTTAAATGTCTTTATTTTATTTTATTCTTATAAGATGGTACTGGGTTTCCCCATTCTAAATTTTTGATTTTGCAGAAATAAGGTATTTGATTTAAACAGTGACATCCCCCTCCCCCCTCACACTTCATGCTGACATTCATTAATTTTACAAATTTATGCTGACATTCATTGTTTGTTTGTTTCTTTCGGCTTTTCCCGGTTAGGGGTCGCCACAGTGGAACTCTGATCCGCTAATGATTGGCAGTAGAGTTTTATGTGCTGGCTTGCCGGGCCTAACACACAACCTTCAATGAAGGAATGCCCATTCACGCAAATTTTAAGGGCAAAATTAAAGATTTCCGGTGGGTGGAGACTGCATTTGTTTCCCAATGAGTTATTAGTACCTTCACTATTCCTCTATAAGCAACCAGCAGCTAGAAACCTGCTTCATTAGTTTCTGAGTTGTGAGATTATTTTCTTTCTTTCTGCTTACAGGTAAATTTGGAACCATCCTGCAGATTGAGTAAATTAGCATAAATATATAAAGTACTGTCTGCAGCAACAATTGCAAACATGGATTCATGTTGTTTACTAATACATTTCATATACTAGCAATGAAGCTACCTTTTAATTACCTAGACAATCCATGCTTGCAATGCAGATACCCAGACATTCTATTTCAACTAAACTCATTAAATTAAGTTATTCTTAAAACTCCTGCCATCTCAAAGTTCTTTAAATATACATTTATTCTGAAATAGATTACATGCAAGTAGCATAAACGGCCCAAATTCTTGGTTGAGGCATGTGCCTTATAGTACTTATACATTCAACAAATACATCTCTGCTTAACTAAATTAAAATAGTATATTACCATGGTGTAATAAAACATTTTTTAGATAAATAGCTTATAAATCCAGCAGAAAAAGTCTTAACTGTATGTTCCAGGCCCAGGAAAGTGAAATTCAAAGCTACTCATGCAATATTCTATTTTTGATTGGCAACTTTAAAACAATTTTGACTTTAAGCAGTATTTGTTCATGTAAGACTTCCTATAGTGCATATGTTATCCTTCAAGGACATTTGAACAAAGAGGTTGAAAAAGTTACTGAGATAATGTTTTTGGCATAATTTTTTCTGTTCTTTGTATCACATGGACTCCTCCTTGCTTCAAGAATTTTAAACAAAATGTTTTATTCTGAACATAATTTTCAAACTCTGAGAACAAAAATAAAACCCACTCATAAAAATATTATTAGGCCTTTTAGATGTTTGTTTCATTCTGGTATATGTCCAATACATGTAATTTCCAGGGAATCATTACAAATTAATTTCCTAACTGAATTAACATTAACATTATTGCATTGGGAGCAAATAACTAGAAAGGAAAAAGTGATAGCATGGAAAAAGGCCAATAATTTATTTGCACTGCAGGTTAGAGATTGCCTATACACTGGTATCAATCCTTGATAGGGAAGGTAAAGAGAAAGAAATGGGGGGGTCCTAAATGAAAGACCAGCACTGGTAAAGTTTTAATAGAATCTAGAACAGAAGCTGCCTTTAAAGGAATTATTAGTAAAGCATATAAAATATTGCACAATAATTATAAGAATCAGAGGAGCATAGAAAATATTGGGAAGAGATTGGATAAGCAATTCACAGAGACATTTGGGGGATATATGTATATCTCCCAAATATGCAACAATGTCTAGAAGATTTAGGATCTTTGCCTGGAAGTGTTTACATAAATATTTTTATATCCCAAGTAGACTCTAAAGAATTTTTTCTCAGGTTGATAACAACTGTTGGAGATGTGATAGACAAGAAAGAGGTGGCTGGGGACATATTTTTTGGGAATGTAATTAGCTGACAGACTTTAGAGATTCCCTGCAGAATGCTCTGTTAGAGATGCCGAGTGAGGGGATTGGACTTACTGGGAGATTATTTTTTTGAGCTATGATACAGAATTGGAATTGCCTAGACATAGTAAAGCCTTACTGAGTCTAATTATGGTGGCTGCCAAAAAAGCAATTACTAGAAAATGGAAATCAAAGTCTTGACCAACTTTACTAGAAGTAGTAAATATAGTAACAGATAAAACAACAGGAATTGGCATCTTTAGAAAAGGAGCAAACTACGTAGGAAAAAATGGGAATTGTAATAATATATACAGAGAAGGAACAAGGTTTAAGAGGCAGGATTTGAATGAGCCATATAACACTTAACTGACAATGACTGGATAGATTATAAGTGATGTATAATGTTTGCAGCTACATTTGTTTCAATGGTGTCTATGATGTATAATGTTTGCAACTAAAGTGGTGTCATTTTGCTTTTCATTTATATCAATGTAAGATTGTCTATGTCATATGTGATAATTTAATAAAGATGTTTATTAAAAAAAAAATATTACAGCATTTTCTCTCCCAATTTATGGGGACTGTTCTATATGTCCTAAAGCAGAAATAACTTGTAGCATCCTATTAGCTGTACTCATGGACTGTCTGCATATTTATTTTATTTATTTACTTATTTATTCGTATTTCTTTACCGGGATAGTCCACTGGGCCAAAGAGCCCATTTTCAATGGAAACCTGGGGAGAAAAGGTCCACAGGTAACAAGAAACAAAAACAGAATGTACTGTAAACAGATAACACGTGAATGATGTAAAGCAAATACATTTGGTATGATTATATAAATAAATAACAATAGTATGACATGAAGTAAATATAATGGGAGTAATTTTGTTACAGGGCTATATGCAGTGAAATGAAGCATTTTATAAAGAGCTGATAAACTGAACATGATTCAGTAAAGTGCATAACATTTCTAACAGGTGAATTGAGTTATAAAGTAACACATCATTCCACATCGCTTAAAAAAATAGACAAATTCTAACAGTGGGTAAATAGGCTTATTCCTAGCATTAGTATAGATAACTCAGACAGCATAAAGTAGAAAGACATTACACCTCAACGTATATTACACTTGCAGTGTGAATATTGATGTTGTGTAGAGACCGCGATTGTTATGTGAGGCAAGGTGCAGGTACAGATTAAATTGGAAGACTGGACATATCTTTTATATGGTGGTTGCAAATATTTTCTTTTGTAAATATGATGATTGCACCTGTCTGTAAAATTTATTTAATTATGGAGCTTTACTCCCTTGGCTACTGCTGAGAAGGAAAAGCCCATACATGTGAAAGTGCACCAGTTGCACAAGTATTGCTTCCTTTGTTGTCCCTTTCTGAAAGGTAACTTCATCAGATGAACCATGTTATTCTTCTTTTCTGTTTCAATAATTGAATAATCTTTTTTTTGACCTTCCAAGCAAAGTTATCTAACTATATTTCTCAACTGAAAAAAAAAAACAATTGTTTATGAGAATAATAGGAGGTCTCAATTGCTTGCATTATAATGTTTCTAATTTTGTCATAGGATGTAAGTATGTTTTAAAAAAAGTAGAACAAACACAATACAAAAACCAAGAACAACTGTTCAAAAATGAGAGACGAGCTGTCTCCAGGAAAGGAAAGTAGTTTGATTCAGTCAATCTTGTTAGAAACAGACTGCAAAAACAAAACATAGTATTTCTATACAGGTGGTATATCTGAACAAATCCGCAGTGACATTACAAATCACTATTTATTCATTAAAAAAATGTGTTCTTTTGTTTCATATAAAAAGAAACTTCATCAGATAGAAGTGTCAGCACCAAAACTTAAGCTTTATATATACCCCTTAAAACTGTCAGTCATTACAATAGCTATTAAGATACACACCCCATTCCATTCATGATTAAAAATGCCATTAAAAAATCTTACAGCAAACCTGAATAAAATATATACATATACGCACGTTTAAAAAGTTCCATATGTATTCATTCATATTTCAATGGTCAAGCAAGTCTTTTCCATTTTTGTATTTTGTTCTACTTTTTCCATTTTGTTGGTGGATATTGCGACCAATTGCCTTGTGGAAGAGTCACAAAATTTACTTTTACAGGATTTTGGGAATTCAATTGGTGATTTTACTTTGTTGACTCAACAATTATCCCATCATCTAGAAAGGACTGAGCAAAGCATACACCTCTCTATTTCAGCTGAAAATGTGTTTTTCATATCCAGAACAGGACTGTTTCTTCATAAATGAATGTGGATAATTCAGAGTTGCACAGACATTTGGCAAATATTCCAACCTTGAATTGTGAACAGGTCAGTAATGAACAGAACAGACTATTAGCTGAAAGAACTGCTCAGCAAAACTATTTTCTTTTTACTGGAGGCAGCTGGACTCTTCCATTTTGTGAACAGGTATTCTTATGTAAATATTTTAGACTTTACCTTCAAGATGGGTCATCCATGGTATCATTTAAAAGATAAACTTTAGCTACCAAACTAACATCTTGTTTTCATTTCCACTATGACAATGAAAGTAACACTGAATATCTTTGCTTTACTTTCCTTTGTAAATTCTTAGTAATAACCTTTCTTCTGACTTTAGTGGTATACCCTTAACCATCCTAAGGTGATTATGTGCTAACACATTTCTAGAAATGTAATAAAAAGGGACTTAGTACTGGATAGGTAAGAGATAAATATTTTCTCCCTTCTCAAATGCATCAAATAACTTGTCTGTCTGCCATTTCCCTTTCACAAATAAGATGTTTAGCTTGCTGATCCCTGTAAGGAATTTTATCGTTTTTGATAAGTTGCTGTCTACATCTACCTTCTGAATAATAATCACAGTAATCTGTCTGCCTTTCAATTTGTGCTTCCTTTTAAAGTAGAGAGTCTGATATCCTTTGTGTCCATTTCTTATTAAAACATACTTTCTTTTCCATTATTAACAAAGTAATCAAGTGCTTTTCTAAACATTTGCTCTGAGCAATATATTTGTATACAACATACATAACGTTCCTTATCTGCAACCACTTTGGTTCTCTCAATTATTTCCAGACTTTTCCATCCCATGTCATTTTCGTTATTCTTCCCTTTGCAATATCAATGAGCATTTTTGAAAATGTGCCAATCAAAAAATAGCTCCTGCACGTAGGAAAGTTGCCCGGCAACAACCACATGCCATGTCCACAATGAGAAGCCAGCAACCAAATTTTTGAAAATGTGCCATTGTATTTCAAGTTCTCAACTACAGCAGAAACCACAAATTATGCCATCACTCTTGTACAACTTGCTATAAATTCTTTCCATTTTGGCAAAATGGCTAAAACTGTTGCATGTTTTTGTATTTTAACCACATTATTTTATTTAATAGTATATTAATATTTCTTAGAACTCTTGATAGTTGTCTTTTAAATTAAAGACTGGGCCTGATTCAATAACACCTTCACTGCATATATACAATCTGTATTCAAGAACATCCCTACCCACAATGTGTTTTCTAGTCACTCAGAAAGATTATAATTAAAGGTAAATACAGTCTACATTTTTGGTAATCTTTATGAATCTCCCTCAGTATTTAAAGCTGCAATAAAATCAGTTGGAAAACTAAAATTAGGATGAAGAATATGTGAGTTATGCATGTGTTGTCTGTTTACTCAGAACAGTGTACACTTGGTGTAAGCATTAATGCATTCCAGGTTGAATGTCTTTCAAGACAACTCCCTTCTACTCTGTATTGAGTTTGCTGTTTTTATCTGAACTACCTATATCACATTTTGTCACCTTGTTTCCTTTTTAACTGGACAAGCAAAGATTTTGTTTCACTTCTCTGATTCTGCTTCAAGACCTTATACATGCCTGTCAGTAGAAGAAAGTCTCCAAGGACTTTTCTGAGATCACTTGTAGTATTACTGTCCTAAAATGTTAAAGTTTAAAAGTAAATAACACAAAATTGATCTAGCTTACAGCATGTCTTTGTGACTCTTACATGCTGAGGAAGCAGCAGGGAAACTAATGATGAAAAAGATTCTAGTGTTTCTCCATGATCCACGTTGGCAAGGTGATGACCTCATTAAGTAGATGAAAAATCATTTTGTTCCGTGAAGAAAGTAGGCCCAACATGCTGCAGCCACATTGCAAACTTGATTTCTTCCACAGCAGTGACTTTGGGGAAAAAAAAGAGATTTATATAAATACTTCACTCCAACAGATTTTGGAAATGTGCTATAAGGTATTAAAATAAGTTATTTCACTGCATATAAAGAGAATGTCCACACTGCGGCCAATGTTTATAGACTCTGACAAGATACTGAAAGAAGTGGAAACGGATTTAATTTCTGTTTGTCAACAGTGGAAACGTACAGTAAGTTAAAAGGATCAAAACATATGTCAAAGTGAAAGAACTTTAGAATCTGCTATTTCGCATCAGAAAAGATGAGGACATTTTAAACATATTCAGTCTTTCCTAGTGGTATGACAAATCAAAGAATGAGAGAAAGCAAACATTTTTTCCTCCTCATAGCTTTTCAACAGCTGTCACAAGCACATTTCCCCATTCATCAGATCTATCAAACCCAAC
Source organism: Protopterus annectens (assembly GCF_019279795.1). NCBI lineage: Eukaryota > Metazoa > Chordata > Ceratodontiformes > Protopteridae > Protopterus > Protopterus annectens. The sequence goes on from NC_056749.1 coordinate 307,045,670, forward strand.
TTAGCCTCTCTTAGGCCCAACCTGAACCTGTCCAAGGCAGATGAGGACAATGGACACTGATGCTGCATCATACCTCTGTATGGATGTGCTCTCTAACTCCTGCCCCCTCACAGCATCAATGGCAGCTCCACAATCCCTGCCGTCAGGAGGTACATGCATGCTTCCACACACATTCAACTTCCTGACAAAGTGCCTCACTATTCATGCAATATGGAGCTGTTCTGGCTCATGCTTTGCATGCTACTCCAAGACTATGCTGCATCCCTGTCCCTGGATGGGTGAGCCAGTCTCATCCAGTCACTAACATTCTCTTCCTACAGTCCCTGAATCACCCATGCTGTTAACCGAATACTAGTAATCTAAGGCACACTAAGGGCTTCAGAAGAATAAACGACAAAGACCAGTCTGGGTACCTCTTTTATTAAAAACACCAAATCTCTAGCACCTTAGTAATCAGCCTTCCAGAAGATAATAGCAATGAAAAAAACAACCCACCTTGTATAGCAACAGCAATTAATCCATAAAACAATCAATTCAATCAACTAAAACTCACATCAAAACCAATATTTACAGTTGTGTTCTTGGTTCAAGCCAACAGGTGTCATAGTTTCATACTTGTAATCTGTTTTTCAAACAAATAACATTAGCAGCTTGATTTTATTCCAAGATGCAACCCCTTAAATTAATATAAAATCCCCCATGCACAGAATTAAAATGACAAGCAATAGGACTTTCTTCTCTTTTATTCTTGATGTCACAAATGTGTTCCTGCAGCTTAACTCAAAAAGAACTTTTACTTTCACTAATATAAAAAAGGTTGCAGGAGCATTTAAGTACACATACTACACCCATAGTACTACACGTATACTCTGCTACTGTCCGAAATTTACAGCCATTAATCTTTTCAAAAGACGTACCGACATATGGACAAATGAAACAACCCCCACATGCCCAAGTACCCAACCTACTCATACTATTACCCAAAGTTAAGCTTCACCCTTCAGTCCCATGATACTACTCAGAACAGAAAATACTTTTGAGTTGCAAACCACATGTACTATTATAGTAAAGCTGTTAAGATTTCAGGACAAGGCAGTAATATTATGAGCTTTTTAGACTTTAAAACCGCTAACTTTTTAGATTCAGATACATGAGGTTTGGGAAAAAAATTTGTTCAGGGACATCTTTGGGTGAGGGTCAGGTAGGAATAGTAATGGGAGTTAAGTTGGTGCTTTAAGACAGTTAATTGTGGAGATGGAAGGGTTAATTTGTGAAAGTAGGACTGTTGGGAAGGAAATTGTATAAGTGCAAAGAGAGGGGCTTATAACTGGAATTGTGAGAGTTTTAACTGGGTATGGGATCAGAATTTGGTGTGAACTTGGGGGGCGTGGCCAAGGATAAACACAGGATAGCAGCAGATTTCTTCAGCTCCACCAGTTTCATTACACTAACAGGAATTAATTACTTAAATTAATTTTTGAAGTAATTTTCTTTCTAAATATGCTTGTTTTATATAGTTCTTGAACTATATCTAAAAAAGAAAGGAAATTTTAAGAATATTTCTGTCAGAAATCACTTTGGAAATTTTCCTGTCAGTTTATCAGTCTGAAATGAGTTCCAGTAAGACAAATTCTCAAGACTCCAGCATCAAGAAAGAACTTCAGTCTCTGATAACTATAATCCAGCAACTTACTGCTAAGATGGATAAAATGGATACTAAAATAGACACCTTTATAGAAAAAACTACAAAACAAATAGACTTGTTACATATAGACCTGCAACAACAGAAGATCCAGATGACAGGCATAGAAGAAGCTGTGAATGACATGGAAAATAGAATCCAAGAAGAGGAAATCAACATTGAGTTTCTGCTGAAACAAAATACACATTTACAAACAAAGCTGGATGACCTGGAAAATAGATCTAGGTGCAATAACATTAGGATTTTTGGACTGCCAGAAAATATTGAAGGTAACAATATTACTTCTTTTTTAACAACATGGCTCCCTAAAACTTTAGACTTACCAGAAGCATTCTATTTTGGTATCGAAAGAGCACATAGATCTATAGCTAATACTAACTCTAACAAAAACTATCCTAGATCAGTTATAGTTAGATTTCTATCATCTTTTGATAAAGTGATGGTTCTTAAATCTGCTTGGGCTAAAGCTCCTGTTAAGATTAATGAGACAACTGTGCATTTTGACAATGACTATTCTTCCATGGTAATAGCTAAAAGAAAAGTTTTTCTGCCACTAATAAGGGAGCTTAAAAAAGCACAGTTTAAAACATACCTTCTGTTTCCTGCCAAGCTAAAAATCTTCCTTCCTGATGGTCCTAAAATTTTTGATGACTTAGACCCTGCTTTACTGTTTATCAAAAAAAATAAGATTTTGGATAAAATAGAGGAAATGGAATGGGCTAGTCCTTCATTAAAGAGACTGGCAACTGAAACTTCGTGGAAGACTTCAGAGAAGAAGAAGAGACTAAAAAACAAATGATTTGTTCTATGTTTTTTTTTTTTCTCTCATCATTTTACTTCATTATTAATCTTTTTAAATATAGTTCCTGCATTTCCAGAAAGCCACAAATATTCTGAAAAAGATTTAATCAAAGTTATTCTCTGTGTGCAAAGAAATGTTTTGTTTTCTTAACCAGTGAAAATATCTGAGGAACTAATAACAAGCTATTATTCAATTTGTTTCTCTTTCTGAAAAAGTGAAGTAAGGTCAGTAATTTGATACATTTTTTTTCTCTTTTTTTTTCCTTTTCTTCTTTTCTTTGTTTAAACAATGACATTCTATTTAGATTATGTAGTGGGTAAAGGGTGGGGGAGGGCAGGGAGAGAAGAGTAATGAAAATATGATTAATAGAATAATAACATATTTATTCCTTGTAAAAAGTTTATATGTTCTTCAAATGCTATTCCTAATTATACTTTCTTGATTATACTGCTTATGCTTGTTTGTAAATAATCTGTCATGCTTTAACTAATAATAATTAGAACTAAATAATAGTAAATAATATGTTTTATTTTTAACTCTATTAATATAAACAGTAAGTAATATTCCATTGTATATACTTCTTATAGCTTTCTCTTACATTTTTTTTATTTCTGCTTTACACTCTTTTATTTTCTACTCTCTTTTTCTTTTCTTTATTCTTTCTCTTTATTTTTTTTCATATTAATATATAGAAATGCTTTTGATCATATAGACACAGTAAATAATAAGATTTGCATAAAAATTGAGTTGGGACAAAAATATTGAGTTTTATTACTTATTAATAACTTTGGGCTTAATTTCACTTACATAGAGGCTGTAATAACCTGTAAAATACATCGCGAAGGTTTTGTCATGTTTAGATGCATTTACACTGCTAAATGAATGTTTGTCACTAGTTTTTAACAAGTTTCCCGCCAAAATGTTAAGGGAGACAATCTGGGATGTGGGCTTACCTCATGAACAGTGTCCTTGAGTTGTTTTAAAAGCTTCAACTCTCAGAATTCTCACAGAGAAGCTGAAAGCAGTCAATTTGACCTTTGACCCAGATATCACACTGACACATCACAGATTCAGGAAGAACACTCTACCAGGAAGTAGAACTGATGCAAATGCGACTATGTGAAGGAAAATGAACTCTTTAACATTTAAATGTGAGTTATTTTATATAATTACTTAAATATCTATGTTATAATTCATAAAATATGTCAGTTATAATGATTTTAAATGATGCAGTTTCTTGTAGTAAGTAAATGTCTTATTTTAGAAGGCATAGAAAATGAAACATTTATTCAAGTGTTTTTGAAAATCTACTTGACTGCAGCATACTAATCTGTGTTAAAACTTATGTTCCAAACATATACATTACTATAACTCATTTAATTCATCTGATTGACAAGCATAAATAACTTTATAACTCTATTCTGGAAGAAATTGTCATGTGATATATTTTAAAGCAGTAGTATAGACATACAAAATACAGATGGCTTTTTTACAATAATGCAAGTGTTTCTGAGAATTTGCATAACTATGCAGTATGATTTATAACAATTTCTATAAATATAATATTTTATTCTATTGACAATAATGAGTATGAGTAAAATGCTCATATACAAGCAATTCAAGGTTTTTTTTGGAAGCTGTTGACTGCATTTACATGACAGAAAATAGATGCATCTTAATATATGTAATGTCTGAACCATATTAGCCAAAGTTTTTGATTTAAATGAATGTTAGAACTTATTTTTACATACTTTGAATAAATTAATATGTAAATATGCCTTCTTTTTTTTTTTTTTCTCTCTCTCTTTCTTTCACTCTCTCTCTCCCTCTTTCACATCTTTTATTTCTCTCTCTCCTCTTGGTTCCTAATATCAAGATTATTTGAATGCTATTTGAATACAAGTGTATTATATTACATAGATATATATAGTAGTATGAATAGTTAAAAAAAAAAAAGTTTATTTTAGTTTATATGATGCTGTTTTATCAAATATGTAGTCTTGTCTTGCTAGATAATTGAATTGAAAGCTGTTAATTTAAGTTAAATATAACCAGTATTAAATTGATAAGGTGGTAGCTGAGATACTGCTGCTTAGGGTAGGGGGTTAACTTGAGTGGTAAATACTACTCTAAGTTGGAGTTTTTAACTCCAGGCTGGATGCAAGGTTTAATCCTTACATTATTTTCACTTGTTCATTGTTATATGTATATAGTTTTGACATCCACAATATATTTTGTACACTCATTGTCACTACAAACAAAATTGAATCCTATACAAAATCCCATAAGAGATTCAATAAATACAGCTATATTTAAAGGTACACCTAAAGGAGGAGATGTAACATTACTTATGTTGTTATTTGTTATTTTGATCATAAGATTCTTAAGTTTTAAAAATGCCAAATGACATCTTTAAAAGGAATTTCTTTAAATATTAATGGATTGAATAATCCGTGTAAAAGGGCAAGCCTAATAAGATACATTAATTTACATAAGGCCAACTTAGTCTTCCTGCAAGAAACCCATCTCTTGAAAAAAGATATTGATAAACTAGCCACAAACAAATATACAGTATTGGTTAGTTCAGAGCACACTCAGAAAAAAAGAGGAGTGGTTATTTTATGGAATAAAAGTATGCCCATTCCTAAAACCATTAAGTCTTATCAGGATGACAAAGGAATGTTTTGTATGGTTACAATACAAATTAATGGGAAGACTTGCACTTTAATTAATGTATATTGGATACCTGGAATTGGTATTAATACAGTGAAACATCATCTTGATAAGATCATATCATTATCTATAGGAAATATGATTTTAGCTGGTGACTTTAATTGTATACTACATGAAAGTGATACTACCACTATAGGAAAAAGAAGAATTACATCTAATGCAAAACATTTAAATGATTTTGCTAATTCTTATCATTTGAATGATATTAATAATCAGATAGATTCAAAATCATTACCATACACCTTTTTTCTAACAGATACAAAACTTATTCAAAAATAGATAGGGTCTTTATTTCTAACCAGATGGTAACAGATTTAATTAATTCCAAAATCATTTCATGTCCTATATCTGATCATAATTCAATTGTTTTTGAATTCATGATAAAAAATACTCATAATGTTCAGATCAAAAGGATACCAGCATACTTAACTCAACTAAAAGACTATAAAGAATATATACTTTCAGAAGTAAAACATTTTTAGACATAAATAATACTCCTGAAGTCTCCATTGTCTATGTTTGGGATGCCTTAAAATCATATCTATATGGACAAAGTATCAGATGGTATAATAATAAAAGGAAATCTTGGGATAAGGAATTGTTAGATATTCAAAGTAAATTAGACTCTTATAAACATAATAATAAAGAAAATATTATGGACAAGAAAGTTATTGAAGAAATAAACAAACTAAATGAGAAATACAAAGAAATTTTAACTCATAAAGTTAAAATAACTTTAGAGAAATACAAGTTTTTGTCTTATTCAATAAGCCCCAAATACTTACATAGACTTAAAAATAAAACAAAAAGGTTGAATAAACAAAACCATATCAAAGAAATCTTTTCTCTAAGGAAAAGAAGAATGTTTCTAGTATACCAGAAATACTAGATGAATTTAAAATCACTTTCACAAAATTAACCATAATAACATTAACATGGAACCTAAAGATAAAATAAAGGAGTTTATAACCACAAACATGAATAAAAAGCTTAATAAACAACAGATTAAACTATTGGACAAAAGTATTTCATATACAGAGGTTATTACACAAATAAATAAGCTTAAATCAAACAAAGCACCGGGTAATGATGGTATTATACCAGAGATATATAAAATCCTTTCTAAAAGTACATATTCATTAATACATAAGGTTTTTATTTTGGCCCAAACTGAGTTAATAACCCCCCCATCTTGGCAATATACATTTATTTCGCCAATTTTAAAACCTAATAAAGATCCAACTAGATGTACTTCATATGTTGATTATAAAATGTTTATGAGTATTTTTGCTGATAGATTGAAGACAATCATCCCCGGCATTATAGATATAGATCAGACAGGCTTCATTGTAAATAGAAATACTTTTGATAATATAAGAAGAACTTTAACATTAATTGATTTTGCAAATAGGAAAAAAAAAGATTTAACACTTATTAGTCTTGATATAAGTTCAGCATTTGATTCAGTGAGTTGGGACTATCTGTTTACCTTACTGAAGTGCACAAACTTCTCAGATGCATTTGTAAATCTAATTGAGCATTTATACAAAGGAACATTGGCTTATATTAAGGTAGGAACATATGTTTCACAAAAAATACCCATTTTTAAAGGTACAAAACAAGGATGTCCACTTTCTCCACTATTATTCACTTTAGTAATGGAGCCTTGGGCTAATTTGATCAGAAACAGTACTGACATAGAGGGTTTTGAAATAGATGAAAATACAACATCCAAAATTCAACTTTTGCAGATGATGTTCTAATTACATCAGCAGGATCTAATTCTTCTATGCAGTCTCTATTTGATAAAATGATGAATTTTAAAAGTATTTCTGGTTTAATATTCAATGAAGAAAAAACTAAAATACTATCTATATATACACGAAAAAATATTCTCATTAGTGATTTTACTAAATATATACCCAATTCAGGTCAGATAACTTATTTAGGTATAATACTATCTAAAGATATTAAATCTGTTATATATAATAATTATACCTGTTTTCTTAATATACAAAATCTTTTTAATACCTGGAATAATATGTTTTTTACTATGGAGGAGAGACTTACAATTATTAAAATGATAATATTCCCCAAGATTTTATACTTAATACAATCAATAATACTTCCACCTACAAAAATAATTATCAAGAAACTGAATACACTAATGTTAAATTTCCTATGGGCACCTAATAGACCTAGGATTGCATTAAAGAAACATACTAATAGCTGGTCTCAAGGGGTATTTCTTTTCCAGACTTTAATTTATATACTATCTCTTCTATTGTAAAAGTTATTACTTTATTAATAGATCAGTCATATGTCGCAAAATGGAAAGATTATTGGGAGCTAATTAGTATGCACTTCATGAAAATCTCCTTAACACATAAAAATATGATTGTAAATAACTCCATGTTATGGTTACTAAAGGAATTTTGTACTTCACCTATTACACCTAAACATATGGTTTGTTACCCATTAAATATTATTATTAGCTATTGTAACTTTATATTCATGCACCCTAAGTATAGGGAATGGAATTTTATTATATTCCTATAATGTATACTCAGGGTATGCTTTTGTCATCTACTTCTGAAGGAACTCATTTAGCTATAGATAATGATCTAAAGTACTGGTATCAGTTGATATCTGATAATAAAGTTAAAAATCTAGATTTCTTAAAACAAGAATTTGATCTAAGAGAAACTTGCTGGTTAGAGGTTCAGACCTTTAGACAACATCTCATTAATAAAATAGATCTAATGTCTATAACAGTTAAAGAATCTATTCCAACACTGATTGATTACTTGATATTAAATTTACAACATAAAGTTTCTGATAAAAGTAACTTTCATACATACATAAAATTATCAGACAAGAAACTTTTTACAGTGTAGATACATACTGGAATTATTTCACTTCTATTAATGGGGACCCACCAAATCAACAAGATAAACAATATATATTGGAATCTGCCTATAGAACTACGTCTTCCATTGTCTGGAGACTTTATAGATGGAAATTTTTACATAGATCTTTTTATACACCTTTGATGATGAATAAAATAAATAATAAAGATAATCTATGTAAGAGATGCAATGTAGAAATTAATGCTGACTGGGCTCATATGTTTTATGACTGTATAAAATTGAAAGAATACTGGAAGTCAATTAATGAATTTTTGCAGGCTCTTTTACAGATAATTTCATTATTTCTAAATCTCTTATATTATTCAACACACCTGTACCTCAAAGTGTTAAAAGGTTAAGCTTCCCTTGTTATGGTCTATTCTAGCAGTGGCTAGGAAAATAATAACCAGAAATTGGATTTCAGATACACCTCCTTCGTTCAATGAATTTAAAAATGTTATGAATATAGTGTGCCATATGGAAATAAACACAATTAGGTCAAGAACAACTAGAAAAACATCTTATTATATTGTATGGGATAATTTACAAAATTTGTTAAAAAAATCCTAATTTCAATAGCATGGTATTTTAGTTTAATTAATTGATCTGATTGTAGTGGATGTCTTTGTAAATACTTTAGTTGTTTTGTTGAATGTTATAATCATATCTATTTTTAATTACTTGTATAAAATTGTTATGATATTTCTCTTGTATGTTAAAACAATAAACCTGTACTGAAGAGGAATAGGTTTGTCCCTCTTCTGTTCCCCCTCCAGTGTTTATCTGTTTAACTCAAGGAGTGGGGAATGAAAGTGAGCAGTGGGACGCTGCTTAGGGTTGCCACCTTCGTTCACGGCTAAAACCGGAGCCACGCCACGCCCCTCGCGTCACCAGTAACCCCGCCCGCCCCACCCCCTCTCCTGCCAACAATACCGCCCATTTTGTGATGTCACGACAGACAGCATCACTCAACGGGAACGCCCTCTTTTTTCGTTCCCGCCGCCTGCTTTTGGCTGATTTGCTATGCTTTTCTGTAAGAAAAGCATAGTAAATCAGCCGATCAACGGGAACGCCCTCTTTTTTTGCTCCCGCCGCCTGCTTTTGGCTGATTTGCTATGCTTTTCTGTAAGAAAAGCATAGTAAATCAACGATTAAACTCCGATAGTCTGTTTCCTTTTTGAAACAGAATACCGGAGTTTGTACAGTGTTTTCCGGACTACCGGAGAATCAGTTTGATTTCCTGATAGTCCGGAAAAAAACCGAAGGGGTGGCAAGCCTAACGCTGCTTGATAAGTAAAAGTAAGCAAGCAGAGGTGAGGACACTGCATATTTAGTTATGGTTAGGGTGAGCGAGGTTATGCTGCTCTAGTAAATGGTTATATGAATGTTCATGCTGTGATCAATAAATTAAAATGTTCAATAAAGTTATGTTTATGGAAGTTTAATAAAGGTTGTCAAATGTCATTTGGTGTGCTGTGTTTATTGCAGGGGATCAGGATAACAGCTTTTCTTCCCTAATGGTAAGATAAACTGTCAGTTAATAAGTTTTAAATGGAAAAGAGTGTGAAATATCAGCTAAGATATTCTGCATGGCCACATGTTATGCTCATAGATGAGCACTATATAGTTAACAGTTAATGAACAGGTAAACACTCTTTTAATATAACAAGCTGATTTCCTTTGAGACAAACATTGTGTGTGGTGATCTTCCCTGAGAAAAGATTTCTACTGTAATTGTCACTGACAGCTGAAGAAAAGAAGAGATATATGACAAAAATGGACGTCTAATGGAAGTGACAGTATGCAAAATATGAGAATTTTTGACTTTATGGACATTGAGCTACTACTGAGTATGCTGTAAAGCATATAGTAGCCCTTGTGTTCCATGGCTTAGTAGCCCTTAAGATCTATTAACATGTGGAACACAAAAGAATGTCTCTAGATCTTGCAATGTGATGCTTAGTGAGTAAATAGATTTTCGTTGTGTGCTAGGGGTAGTAGACTTAGCATTTCAATAAAAATCTTTGTATCATATACTTTTGGAAAAGGCTTTAGATTTTATACTTTGGGGATGTGATACTTTGCGTATATCATTTAACCGAAAGAGTGCTACTGTACATATAATGTGTCTAATATTGTTGACGCCTATTGCTACAAACAGAATTTAGCTGTCAGTTATAGTTAAAATTTTTTTTTATTGGAAATTGGCATAATTCATTTAATATGAGACAAAATGCATGCTCTTGGAACATTGTACATATTGTCATGATTGTGTATTTTTTTTTTCTTTTCTTATATTGATTATGTCTTTATGGCCTGGAACATGTCAGAACATTTTTTTTGTGGCCAGCCCACTCATCCAGTTAACAAATATAAGCAAGCAAGCAAACAAACAAATGCATAGATAACTAACTTAATGATTAAATAGTGCTTGGCTAGACAGAATATCACATGTCTGTGTTCAGCGTATGGCTGATTTTGCACATACATCTACCTTTTGCTATTAGACACCTTGCACTACTGAAGTGAGTGCTCTGTGAAAATGCTAAAGTGAGCGGCTTTGTAGCATGCCACAATTTACATTCCTTCCTCCTCCATCTTTTCTTTTGGGATTTGTTTGGCAGCTACCTATTTGCATAATGTATCCTGGACATCACTGTATGCATTTGTATATAGCTGGACTTTTTTTTTAAGTGCAGAAATGTTGGGTGTATGTGGATTGCTTGATGATTATGCCCCCCCCCCCATCATCTCTGTCATGCTAAAGATCAGATTTACTACTTCCTCAGGTGGGTGGTACTGGCACCAAAGCAATGAGTTTACAGGAAAGTAATTTAGCTTCTAATAAACATTGGGGTAAAGAAAGAGTACCACAACTCTAATGCAAGTGGAGTTATAAATTATAATACCACCAAAGAATACATTTGATGATAGTAGGTGGGAAACAAGAAGTTTCAAGAGGTAGTAATGGTACTAGAGTAATTATAGTGAGGAGTTCAGGGGAATACACGTACAGTCATTGGTGATAACTTAATACAATGTCAAATAGGACATGCTGTATTTGTGATTTCATTGTTATCTTATGAAAAACGTAGGCATGTCACTTCCCATAAGGATACCAGATGTAAAAGCTAAGGTGGTTATACATCTAGGCAGTAGTAAGGAAAGGACTCACCATTTGCACAGGAGGATCCTGCTAAGTAGAACTTCTCCCGCTGTCATAAAAACTGTGGCAATGGTTCTGCCATCTAAGAGGGCCACTGCTCACTGTCGTAATGTATGCATGCAATCCTGAGTATCACCATTAGTGATACTGAGTCCTTGTATAGCCTTAGTTTATTTATTTAATAAAGTATGTACTCGTAAGCCGAAGTGACTTTGAGGTACAGCATACATTAGGAGGATGAAACTTCTTTACACAACTAGCCTAATTTTTTTCTAGTATAGTAGATTAGGACAATCTCTTTGTGGTAAGTAATATTAAATTGTATTAAATCATGAAATCTCTGATGAAAAGGGGCTTTTCACAGTCAGACTTTCACAGTAATGAAAGACAATGAAATGAAAGAAAACATTTTAACTATGTTGTCAGTTTCCTTCGTTTTGCCTTGTGGCATTAATGCTGCTGTTAAGTATTACTGAAATACTCAATACTTAATGCTGCTTTTACATATTTGAGTAATTCCAGTAACTATGTTGCTTTGTGACATTAACACTGACTATAAGTAAAGGGGGCACAGGGTTTTATGTAAAGGGTTAAATGACTGACTGATGTACTCGTACTTAAAACAGCCAATGCAGAATTAAACCACCATCAATCAGTTGTGCCATCCCATTGCCAGTGCAGCTCACTGGTGGTGAATCCCAATATCACCCACATCTGATCAGTATCAAAACCTAGTAGAATTAAGGTTCCCATTATTAAAATCGAACCTATATTGCACACCTTTTCTCTTACCACTGCAAACCTGGGAAAGCAGTGACTGGACATCAGAACACCTTGGCATTTAGGTTTACATCGTATCTTACTGGATCATTCTGAACTATTTGAGAATCCAAAGAATGAAATAAAGCAATTCTGATAATTTGTTTTGTTTGTTTTCTATTTGATTATCAAGTAAAAATCATTGTTAAGCTTTCTTCTTTACATATCTTGTGGAAGGTGAAGAATGTCATCATAATATAATCAGGCAGTTTCTTTGTTTTGGAAGAAGTGGACTTCTCTGTAAATCCTGAGTAAGTGAAATTTCATACATGAAGGGAGAGAATGGCAGGGAAAATCAGTCATCCTAAACTGCAGGACAGCAATAATTTCAGAGGAGTAGGCAAAGGACAGGAGGGGTGGTCATAACACAGAGAATATCGGGGTGAATCCTAAGGGAGATTGATTCCAGAAGCAATGAGTTAATGCTGACTCACTACTAACCCTTGGGTTGGATATATTTTCACTACTCCATTCAGTTATGGAGACCATCTAAGGATAAAGAAATCTGACTGCTATAAAGAACTCGGAGGATACCTAACTTAAAGATTTTCGGGATGGAGATGTAGTATTATGAATGGAAATGAGTAACTAGAGCTCTTCTCACTCTAAACTAGATGCAACAGGAGAAATGTGATATTGGTGCACAACTTAATGCTAGGCAGATGTGATTGTGGTTCATTGTAAACAGGAAGGACAGGGGGCACAGGCAACAGATGACAGGGAAATTCCCTGCTTCTCTGAAAGAACTTATTCAAGTGAAGTGCTGTGGACCCAGGAACAGACTTCCAAAATGTGTGATGGAAAAGGAATCCATAGAGGTATCGAGAAGGGAATGTGGGAAAAGTGTTGGTGGGAAGGATATGACGCATGGGACAAAGCATTAGAAGTATTACAAATAACAGATTTATAAGGTTATTGCCTCTTTCTCAGCTAATGCAACTGAATAGAATCAAAACTTCACTTTTAAGCTACCACCACAGAAATCATTAGGAATGTGGAAGGGAAGGTTTAGACAACAAATATTATATAATTACTACGAGTGGGTGCTGAGTGATGTAGATTGTAACCTATACTGTGTTGAAGACTATCTTTATTTTTCATTAATTCCATCTGAATCTTCTAACCAAGGGTGATTAGGATAATTCTATGGATGCAAAGCATTACTGTGTCTGGTTCATAGGTTGGATGATAATCACAGACAGCTTTTAACACTGCTTCTACATTAGGTGAACTGGATTTGGGTATATTTAGGTTAAAAATGCTGAAGACACTACATTAGATGAACTGGATTTTGGTATATTTAGGTTAAAAATGCTGTAGGCTCTAGAACCTGATAGATTTTTTTACAACCTTAAACTTTCTCAGAGGTCTGAGCACTGGTGTCACCCCCCCCCCATCCCAGTTTCAGAAAGATTTTGTTTACCTCAACAATTTTATACCTGTGGAAGAAAAGCATGCATCCAGGAGGCATAGGCTAATATTGGTCTTAAATACTGACTACAAAATATGCATATGCTTTTTGGGCCTCAGAATTTCAGAAGGTCAACCAAATGCTGATTACTTAAATCATGTGGCATTTACTACATGTAGATAAAAGCAGAACAGTTCAGTTTTTAGATTATTTTGCTAACTGTTGTGTTAGATCTATCTACCTTTTGTAGTTGTCTTTGCTTTTTTGAAATTCAACAATTCTATAATGCATCTGCTCCTTTTAACCAACTTTTCCAAGCTTTTTCATAAAACCACTTTTTCTAAGTAGTATCTAGTAGCTCTGAACTCACTGTCTGCCTCAACAGTCCTGAATGAGCATATTTATTTATTAACATTTGTTTAACGGGAAAGTCCAACTTGGAACGAGCCAATTTTTAGCGGAGGTCCAGGGAGAAATGCTCCAAACACATGTCTTTGTAATGTGGGAGGAAACCGGAGCACCTGGAAGAAATCCACACAACTGCAAGGAGGACATGCAGACTCCACACAGAAGGCACCCCAGCCGAGAATCGAACTGGAGAACCTCTTGCTGTGATGAGACAATGCAAACCACTGCACCACTGCCCTGCTGTCTGTGCACATATGACTTGGTACCTGCAATATACAGATAAAAAGGCTGACTTTGAATTTTTTGACCTTGTTCCATTTAATATTAACAAATTAAAATGTACTTCTATCTGGATGAGTTATTTTCTGTTTCCTAATTATGGGGAGACTATCATGTGACCATCTTGATAATTTTTCAAACATTTTTCTCAAGAAAAGTGAGTTGTCAGCATATAATAAAGACAGACTGCAGAACTAGGAATGCCTTCCGGAAACATAAGCAAAATCCATTGCATTGTACAAGTATCATTTTCCTAGGAAGAGTGTGTAATAATATCCCTTGCAGTTTTCCATCAAAAAGTGTAGCTCTCTTCATAAAAGTATAATGCTACATTTTTAAATGCATCTTATTGGCCCATGCCATTGTCATACCAATATCTGTAAAAAATGATTATTAGGAATATGACTAAAACACTCTGTAAGATCCCATTTTTGTGTCCATAAGAGAAAAAAAATATCTATAACTATGCTTGCTCATTTGAGTCAGTCTGTTGAAATCAGTACTATAATTTCAAGCTTAATTCAAATAAGATTTCCTTACTAAGCATGATTATAAATGCTACAGAGAGAATTGTTTGTGAAATAAATAAAATAAACTATAATAAAATGAAAGCTGAATTCTGAATGTTTTACAATGCTAATCAAGGAGAGCTGCACTAATGGGAATAATGTAAGTATGTTTTTTGTCCTCTAGCCTCTAGTTTATTAGTTTATTTACTTTTTTCATTTGTTTGATTTTTTAATTGAAAATATCTTTAACGTGGATAATAATTTTTACCAAACAAGAAATCATCACAATCACCAACCCCCCCCCCTCCTTTTCCATTTTCTACATGAGGTCAGGGTGTTGTGTTATCTGTCACCATCTCTGTCAATTCAATGCCACACTTCTGCCTTTTTCAACATTCATGCCTGGCTGTCACAGAGCTTCTCTGACACAATCCATCCACCTCTTTGCTGGATGCTCTATTTTCCTCTTACTTTCTTCCTGTCTGTCCAAAATCTTCAACTGTTTTTCTGCATGTGCCAGAAGTACTGTAATCTGTTCTCTTTGATATTTTCCATAATTGGAGCTACTTTGGCTTCTGCTCCTATGTCCTCATTTCTTCGTCTGTCCAGCAGTGTTCATCCTACCGCCTTTCTGGGGGGCTTCATTTCCATCACCTCTAACTTCCCTGCCCAGGTTACTGCACCATACATTAGTACTGGTTGCACCACTGTTTTGCACGCATTACTTCTCAGCTTCTTTGGCATTTTTTGTCATACACTACACCTAACAGTCTGTCAGTTGGCTGCAGCCCCTCTGATTCCAGCTTTCACCTCTTCATTCAGACTTTCTTTTCCTCAACCTCCCCCCCACATACTTGAAGCTATTTACCTGTTCCACCATCTTCCCTTCTATCTCAGTTCTCAACTTCTTATGATTTCCCCAATTTGCAGCCATTACCACAGTCTTACCTGTGTTTAGTTTCATCCCATGTACATTCTCAGTTTTGCATTCCATTTCCCTATCCTTTCCGGAAGTTCGGCCTGTGATGCCACACCATCTGCATACAGCAACACTGCTGATCTGTCCCCTCTGACCTATATGCTAATGTAGTCTATCTATAGTATGAACAGCAGTGGGCTCAGAGCTGAACCCTGGTGCACACCCACTCCCACTGGGAACCCCTCTGTGTGACCAAACACTCTCTGTACTTGCGTCATTAGGTCCTTGTACATAGCCTGCACCAACTCTACCAATGTTTCTGCAAAATTCTTTGAACCAACGCAGTGCTGCCCAATTCAGCTTTTTTGGGACCTTGTCAAATGCTTTCTCCAAGTCTAGGAAAGCCCAGCTGTACTCTTTCCTCATCTCTACCTTCTTCTCAGTTATCTGTCTCATTGCAAACATCAGGTCAGTAGTGCTGCATCCTGATCTGAATTCAAAATGCTCATCTTCCACCTTACTTTATACTGTTCTGTGTATCCCTCTCCAGAAATTTCATGCAGTCAGACAGGAGTTTGATGCCTCTCTGCTGCTCACAGTTGTGGATGTCCCCTTTGTTCTTGTACACAGTCATCTGAGATATGCCTTTCTCTCCACACTGATATGAATTGTGTGCTTCACAACCTAATATAAGAATGGGTAACTGTCAGTATTAATGCTAGATAGTCATGTCTTGAATCAAACACCTGTTATAATAGTTCATTACTCTTGCTCAAAGTTCAGTTGCCGGTGTATGTACTTCACTGGAGCTCTGGTCATGGCTGAAAGATTCATTGCACCAGCACACTTATTCAGTTACAAAATCATTAAATAAGAATACACATATTTTGAAAAATACAAATCCATCAAAGAATAAGAACATGACTTAATTTTTTTTAAAAAATATGCAGTATTTTCTATTTTTTTCTTCATTTCACAAAACACACTATTTTTGGTAAGGTACTGTGTTTTCCCCTGCAGAACTTGGAACACCAATTGGTTGAATGCTGCAGTCAAAAGTTGTAAATATATAACAATACAGATGTACAGAATAAAGATTAAGGTATTTTATTTAATACAAACTGTACCACACAGTTGTATCTACAGTGCCCTTGTCTCTTTTACTCAGCATAAATAATGTCAGGATGCCATTGTTAAATGCTCTTTGATGGTTTAGTAATCTGTTCATCAAGGTGTGTAGGCTCCAACATTTACTAAACAATAAATAAATAAGGTGCAGCGGGGTACATTATCTTAGCTTGTAGTTGGTGTAAAAGAAAAAGTGTTCTTTGAAGAGACTGTAGACTGATAGGAAGCCATCTCTTATTGACCAAGCAAAAAAAATGTTATTAGCACATTTGCTTGCACTTTCTTCCATATTCAGACTTTCTGAAGATGTAACGGTTTTGCCTTTGCCAGTCTTCTGTCATTTCTGGTGTAAATAATTAAAGAATGATTGCTGTTCTAAAAAAGAGTGCATTTCAGTAAGCTTCGTGGAATTGTGATACCAAAAGTGAAGCATATCGCATGCTGTAATGTCAGAAGGTGTTAGACTCATTGTATGCTAAAAAAAGACCAAATCATGCACAGACTATTAAATAGTAGGAAGAAACAGAAAATAAAATCATGTCTAAATGAAGGTTAATGTACATTGCTGGGTTCATCCGCCCTGGATTTAATTAAAATGTTTTTAGTTCTGTAAGTTGGTTTGTATATTTCATGAAAAAGTACATTTTTTATTCTACACCTTTTCATTAATGCATGTATCATGACTATTATTTGTTGTACTACACTCCAGCTACTTAATTCTGAAGCTCAGTTCTCACTGTCTGCAAGTGCACAGTGCCTATTAAAGCTGAGAACATGATTTAATAAAATGAGAAGGCCACTTTTTCAATGTGTAATTTTATTTCTAAAACTAGATTTTTGTTGTAAGCTTATCCAGACAATTTTCTCATCATGCAAGTAAGATGCTATATAGATTTTTAGCTCTTCATATGCTGTGGCAAACCATGAATCATTAGCATACAAAGAACAGATTCTTTTTGTATGCAAGAACATTTACATGCACATTCATTATGTATTTTTTGCTTTTGTTTATTGATTTTTTTTCTTTTAACAGTGCTGGATTGCTTGACCTATGCATTGCAAACATTAG
Source organism: Protopterus annectens (assembly GCF_019279795.1). Lineage (NCBI taxonomy): Eukaryota > Metazoa > Chordata > Ceratodontiformes > Protopteridae > Protopterus > Protopterus annectens. Next base: position 307,063,524 of record NC_056749.1, read on the forward strand.
AAAGAAGGGTGAGAGGATTTTTTTAGTTTTATTAAACAGGTAGATTGGTCAGATATGCAGTCTGTACAGTTATCAACTCAGTTCATCTCCTCATGTGACACTCCTAAGAATTCATTTATTAAACTATAAGGATTTCACCATTTCTTGGCTATGAACTCTAAACAGATTATGATCACGATGTAAATATTGATCACATTGTATACATTCTAAATAGAGCATAATTGCATTGTGTAAACTTTGAATATGATCATACTGATCACATTATTTGCTGTGTTTTTATTTAGTCATTTTTAACATGTGATACAATATATGCAGCCAGATATAATGTTCTGCTTTCTGAATCTATGGAAAATTTCCCCAAGCTCTGAATCATATTCTATTGAAATTTGCACTCCTCCCTTTTGTCTGTCTCATTAATTAAAAGAGCACTACAACTATGTTGAAATATTTAGTGTATACCTGACTTTTCATATTCCATCCACTTTATCTGTATAAAATGAAATAAAGCAGTGTAAAACAACAAAATAATAGGACATATTATTCACTGTGCTAACAGAACATAAAAAATAACACGAGTTATAAAAGAATGATATTTAGAACAAGATTTGGAGTAATAGAAATAAAGCAGTGTAAAACAAAATAATAGGACATATTCAGTGTGCTAAGAGAACATAAAATAACACGAGTTATAAAAGAATGATATTTAGAACAAGATTTGGAGTAATACTAGAAATAAAGCAGAGATGCACTTTAAAATTATTGTCTGACATACTATACTAGAGACTTGAATTGACATTTTAAAATTGTTTCTAAGAGAATTAGAGAGAGAAAATTCAAATATAATTTTGTGTAAATTCCCTGAAACTGCAAATATGCCCTGTTGCCAAATTTTCAGTTCAGAGAAATAATGCAAACCGTTATGTGGTGAACTGAAAACACTGGAAAAGAAACTAGGCCCTATGAAGTGGATTTCTTTTTCTTATTTAGTTTTGTCTGTGAATGGTAAAACAACAAGCATGTTCCATGCTCTGAAATTCACAATGGACTGCCAATGTAAAACCAAAAAAAAAAAAAAAACATTATTAGCCTTTTAATATGAATTTCATTTCCTTGAAGTGTCATACAAGTGGGGGGAGCAAAGACAAGAGAGATTTCAGAGTTGCTACATGCATGGAACTTGATATCCTTAAATGCATTCATGCCACCCATGTGGATATTACAAGATTACCACATCACTTTATTTTGTTCAGGTTTTTTTTTTTTCTTTCCCAATGGCTATAATAACATTCATATCGTCTGTTCTCCTTTGCAAGATTACAAATACACTTGTTTAAAGAAACGAATAAAAGATATGACTGTTTTCAAAGAAAAAGTAAATACTTTGAAAGTCTAATTCAGGCTGCTTGGTGGTGAAACATTTCCCTGCTTTAATTTTGGCAGAGGCACGTAGCTAAAGTGAAATTCAGCTGCTGGACATATGACTATAACAAACTCATTACAGGCAAAGAGATTTTTTTTCTTTTATTTATGTAGACACTATGAAAGAGTCAATGGCCCATGCAAACCATTAATAAAATCACTGCCTGTTGTATACTACATTCTCACTGCCTCTGGCATGCCTACTTGACATTCTGCTGTTGAAGTCTACCATATTGCCTCTTGTCTCTGTGTGCATACATCTTGTTGACTGGGATAGTCCCACTAAGCCTCGTTTGGGGGAGGAACCAAGGTGATGTGTTCTGACCAGGGAAATTTGGGCAGAGCAATGGGAACTTCCACTGCTCTTACTGATAAGTGCTATAGGATCCTTTACATACACGTGAGCTAACACCCACTCAGGCAGATGGGGGTTCAGTTTAATGTCTCTTCCAAAGTATCCACACTCAGGATGGCAGTACCACCCTTGTGCTATTCTGCAGTGTCACAATTAGAAAACTAGTCCCACTATTGCATGGAATAATACGGTCTACAAACTTCTGTATAGAAAGCAAGTGTCCCACCTGTTGAGCTACACAGGACTGCTTGAAACATGCAGGGACTTGTCCACAGCTTAAATAACTGAGTGCATAGGGGAGAAATACTGTCCATAGTTCCTAAGGCACACAGAGGCAACAGACATTATGGCTGATTTAATCTAAACTGTGTAACACATCTATTTATATATCTTTTCATTCTTGCATTTCTCATGTCTCAGTTCTGAATGCCTATTTTCACAATTATTTTGTAAATCTATTTTATCTAAAAATTTATTAAAAATGCATGCCGTTTTGAGTACAACTGGATTATAGTATTATCATTAGTCTACTCCATAATTCTGGGAAAAAAATGTATAGGGAAGTTAAAGGATGACTTGGTGGTGAAGTATGAATGAGTATTTGTAAATATTAGAAATCTAGCAATCTTCCTGTAGGCATTGTGAGGTATGGAAAAAAAAATCATTTAGGCAGAAAGCAACACAACAGATAAGTGTTCTGTAAGACTATATCAACCTCTTTATTAGCAAAATTTCCTGAGCAGCCTATTAATTAAGAACTGTATCTGTGGATAATGTAAGTAAAGTTCAACCCTCAGAATAAGCCGCCTCTGCAGCCTCTTCATTTACAAGTACAATTTTGTGCTGCTAAAGCTGTTAATCTGCATAGGAACAATGTTATCAGGATAACAAGTTTCTCATAACACTTTTATGGATGCTGGTGACCCCTTTCAATAAATACATAGCCACCTCCTGAGATCATATCCTCCTTCAGCAGTTATAAAATAAGAAATTAACATTACCATGAGTCATCTCAGAATTAGCTTTATATTATTATATTATTGATATGAATTAAGAATGACCCTGTATTATACTGCTCCTATCGGGTACAGGTTACAAGTATTTGTCTTCTTAGGATGCTGCATTTACATTGAAATCTAATACTACCAGCCTCAAAGAGACTCAGCATGACCAAAACAATAAAATTGGTGACGTAATCAAACCTTTCACGGATATCTTACAGTAATTCTGCAGATGGAAGTCTGTTATCAAAACTTAATCTCTCATAGTAGTCTAATTCTCATAAATACATCAAATGATATCAAACTACACCAACACTTGTTGACTTCTTGCCCCTACTATGGAACAGACATCCCATCCATGTGAAGCCGAGTTTGTTTATTTCCCAGCTGAAGTGCAACCTAGACCAGTGAATGGGGAATAGGAAATTTAGACTGGCCCAGGTACCCATGTCCCTTATGGACAAAGGTAGCTTATAAATGCCTGGCCCTCAATGTCCTATTCGGATGCAGGTCATCATTATTCTTTCGGGAAAACTTTGCTAGGTTTAGAAAAGCCCCCCCCCAGGTCATTAGCCTATATAAATCTATGAATATATGTGTATATGAAACAATTTTATTTATTTATATTTGTAACTGGTGAGTAGAATAACCCCAAATGGAAAATTGTTGCTACAGTAGCTGGTAGAGTTTAAAAAAGATTACCTAATCAACAGTAAACATATATTATTTGAACATGGTAATGACTTTTTCCCCATACTCTTTATTTTTCTCTTTAGCCCACCCACTCTATTGTAATAGGTTTGTAGGTTCATAGGTAGGTACTAGGCTATCGGACAAGGGCCTACGTAAGCCTAGCCAACAAGGTTCCCTGGCTTATGCCACCCACGAAAGTTATTTTCCTGTGCCACTGTCGAGCAGACACACAGAAGTGATCCCTGGAGTGTATTTCCTATTTCCCATCCACTCATCATGATTTTTCTTGAAGAGTGCTAATGAAGAATTTTGCTTGACATAGATAGGTAGCCTGTTCCATAGAATGAGAAGTCTCTGGGACTGGAATCTATCCCTCCAGCATGCCCTGTTTATTGTGGTGACAAGGTTTAGGTCCCTAAAGCATGTAGCTCAGAAGGATTGGGATTTCTTTAGGTGTAGCATGTCCAAGAGCTCTGGGTTTGACATAGCTTTATATGTTAGACAGAGATGACCTCAGAGTAGATGATATGCTATGGAGTAAAGCTGGAGTTTTTTGAGACAGTCAGTGTAGGACATTTGTTTGAGGCCAGTAATCCTCTTTGTGAGGTACTTCTGTGGCCTTTGCAGCTGCTGCAGATGTCTTGTGAGGTACATTCCAAAAGGGGCGTTGTACTCTATAATGGGTCTAATGAGTGTTGAGTTGAGGGGAACAATGACCTATCTTTTCCTGGATGAGAACCCTTTTATGATCAGGTGTGCCATGTAGAAGGACTTCCTGACTACTGTGGTGATGTGACCATCAAAGGAGAGACTACTGTCCACCTGGGACCCAAGGTCTCTTATCACACATTCAGTGTTAAGCAGATTGCTGCCTATGTGGTAGTTCATGGGTACAGAGTTTTTACCAAAGGGGATGACACTGCACTTTTTGGCATTGAGCTTGAGGCCCTGGCTCTGACACCAGGCATCTGTCTTAGCGAGGCCCTTCTGTAGGATGTCCACATCATTTGGGGACTTGACTATGGCTCCTAGTTTGCAGTCATCTGTGAACTTCATTAGCCAGAGGCCTTCTGTGTTAGCCTGTACTTCAGAGAAGTAGATACCAAACAGGAGAGGTCCCAGGACGGAACCCTGTGGTACTCCACTTGTCACTGCTTTGAGGTCAGATTTGGAGTCTGCAACTTTTACAGTGTAGGTTCTGCCAGTGAGCCAGTTGGCAACCCATCTTGTGACGTATGGATTTGTACCTAGTTTAGTGAGTTTAGCAATAATTCCAGAATAGGGGATGGTGTCGAAAGCCTTGGCAAGGTCAAGATAGGCTGTGTGAACCACCTTACCCTCATCTATGGCTTTGGTGACTGCCTCAAAGAAGTTGATCAGGTTCAGGAGGCATGATCTGCCTTTCACAAACCCGAACTGGGTGGGATCCAGAGTTTGGAGGTTACCAATATCTTTGTTTATGAGTTCCATGATGATATGTTTCATGGCCTTGCAGACCAGGCTCGTCAGGCTAATAGGGCGATAGTTCCCGGGATCAGTGTTGGTTCCCCTTTTGTGGAGTCGGATAACTGTTGCTGTGCGCCATTCAGTGGTCACAAAGCCTGATGCTAGCCTATTATTGAACATGGCGCTTAAGTGGGGAGCCAGTTCGTTCTGAAGTTCATGTAAAACGCAGCCTGGGATGTTGTCCAGTCCAATGGATGCTGTGTTTTTGGCTTTAGAGAGTGCAGCTTTTACCTGTGTGGTTGAGATTACAGGGACTCTGCATTCCTCCTGTATAGATATGGGCCCTTTAGGGGGTGAGGGGGTCGTAAAGTTAACACTGAAACTATCTGCCAGGATGTTGGCAATATCAGTTGGTACTGTAATTTTCTTGCCATTGTGCTGTAACTCAGAGCAGATCTGGGTGTTGCCATCAAGATTATTGACATAGCTATAGAATGCTTTGTGGTTGTCCTTAGAATTAGTGGCAATTTTGTTTACGTAGCTAGCTTTGGAGGATCTTATAAGGGATCTCAGCTTCTTACTGAGGCTGACCATGGAGCTCCTCCACTCATGGGATTTTACTGTCTCTTGCAACAGTTTCTTCATTTCTGTTGTACAGTTTGTTTATGGCAGGGGACCACCAGATTGGCTTCCTTTTTTGGAGGATAGCTTATTGGTTCTGTTTGGGATAGCACAATCCATGCACTTGTGTAAGTGCTTATAGAGTGCATTTGTGTAGGATTTAGCAGTTATAACTGTATTGTCCATCTGCATGGGTGTCGTGAAGTTCACCACTTCTGTCTTAAAAAGCATGAAGTTGGCTTTGGAGAAATTTTTTACCATGGTTTCCTTAATGGGGGGGTGGGATGTGGATATCAAGGGTGATTAGCTTATGGTCAGATCAGATCAACAAGGAGTTGATTTCAGGTGTGGAACACCAGTCACTCATGTTGGTAATGACTAGGTGTAGGATATTGTTGCCCCTGGTGGGGGGGTGTGGATAAGATGATCCAGGGCATTGGAGTTTATGAATTCCAGAAAGCGTTGAGCTAAGGAGTTGGTACACAAGTAGTTTTCCCAGTTAATGGTGGGGTAGTTGAAGTCGCCCATTATTAGGGTGTTTCGTTTGATAAATTGAAATTAGGTTTGCTGTTTTCAATACTACATTTTTTTCCTTAACTTGAACTTCTATACTTTTGTAATTGTTCTGGATTTTAGTAATTTTCTGTTTTATGGCAATGTGTATGCATCTGTAATTGCTGCTTTTATCCTGAGACTGTCTTACTGTATTGTAATGTTACTGTATCAAAGGATTAGTTGTAGATCTTTTCTACATGAGCTTTGAGCTTCATCTCTCTGCACCATCTTACTCATGTGCTAACCCTCACTGTAACCCTAACCCTAAGCTATTATACTACTAACAATCCTTTCCTTTAACAGTGCCACTAAAGAAGACAAAAAGGACACAGAACATACCTAAAACAAAATTTATTTTATTTATTTTTAATTTTATTTTTATTTTACATTTGTTAACCGGGATAGTCTAATTGGTGAGGTCCATTTAGAGGTGGAGGCCCGGGGAGAAAAGCTCCACAATTAGATACAATAAAAAAAATAGACAAACGAACAATAATAGCGCAGAGACATGCATAATAACAAAGGTGAGTTAAAACTGTCCTAATGAAACATAAAATAGATACAAGTCTAAAAGTCTAGAGCTTATCTTCTTCTAGTATGTCTATAGTAAGTATAATAGGAAGGAGGCAAAGTGGAATAAGAAATGAAGTGATCATTTTGTTATACATGGACATATCTAGGTTTTCCTGAGATGTGATTTAAGTGACTGTTTGAATTGCATGATAGTAGAGGCAGATGTTACAGAAGAGGGGAGATTGTTCCAGATTTTAACTATGGTATGAGAGGATAGAGCTTCCCCTGCAGTATTATTAGCACTAGTGATACAGAGGAGAGATTTATTGGTAGGACAGAGTGGAAGACTATTAGAGTAGAGTGAACATAGTTGTTTTAGTGACAGAGTTTTTTTTAGAGTCCCTCAGGATGTTGAAGGCAATGACTAGCTGATGTTAAGTGAGTAGTTGAGGAAGTTCTAGCCATTGAAGATCACTAAGTGCCTGAGAGTGATGGGCTCTGAAGGTGGAGTTGTTAGCAAACTTGGCAGTTTTATTATAACATGACTCAAGTTTGTCAAGATCAATTTTCTAATCTGGGTCAGGATTGGTGCTGCATACATAAGGGTGGACAGTAGGTGAGTTTGAGCTAAGGTGTTTTGTGCCTTGCCTGTGAGAAATGTCTTGTGTCTATAAAGAGTTACCCCAAAACATGCAACTACCAAATTTATCCCCTTATCTATCACTATAACAGTCTTGCACATTTTCACAGCTGCCACTTTAAAA
>NC_056749.1:307371390-307476390 GCF_019279795.1 Protopterus annectens
AATCATCTAAAAGTAAAGTGGTACACACTGCTTACTGTGAGCTAACCAAGGCTTTTGACACAATCCCCCTCTCAAGCATAATAGAGAAGCTTAGTGACATTTATTGGAAACAGTGTATCCAGACCCAAGAGTGGGCACTTGGGAAATGTGTTTGGAATATAAAGATCTGTTATGGCAGTTTTGCCTAAATGCTCATACCCACCAAGGAATAATGGCTCATAGATAGGATGCAGGATATCAAAGCAGGGGAAGCAACCTCCACAAAAAGAGCAGTCACCAGTGGAGATCCCCAGGGTTTGGTGCTGGGACAACTTATGTTTAGAATCTAATTCTCAGAAGTAAAAGCTAATTATACAAAAGGGCTCTGGACAACTAAGTCTGCATATGACTGCAAGCAAGGAGCAGTGATCAAAAATCCAAAACACTCAGCTATCCTACAATAAGGCTTGTCCCAAACCAATAAATGATTCCAGACTTGTGGACTAAATCTAAATGCCAAAAAAAATCACATCATCTACTTTCAAAAGGCAAATCCACATAGGAACTACCACATTGACAACACACCCCTAAGAACTGACTCAGTACTTCAGGATCTGGGAACATATGTGGGCAGTGATCTAGCTTTTGACCACCATATGGCCATTATGGTAAGGAAGTTCTTCTAAATTGCGCAGTTCATAAACAAGAGGATTGCTTCTAGATCCCGGGGATGTTGTCGATCCCTTTGTGTGTGCCCTCATTAGGTCAAGCATCGAGTATAATGCCACTTTTGGAATGCATTTATCCTGGCACATGCAACAACTGGAACACCTACTGAGATACCTTAGAGAAAGGATACAAGGTCTAAACACTTGACCTCTTAGCAGTCAATGCCATATCACTATATTCAGTCTCTTAAAGACTGTTAAGAGGTGACTTGTGTCTAGCAGACAAACAGGATCCCTACTACTTTGGGGATTCTGAAGGGCCACACAGAGATAAACAATCCACCTTTCCAACTCATTGTTTTGGAGCAGAATTTTAAAACACATTCTTAATCAGTTTTTGTTGACAGATCTTTAAAACCTGCTTACAATTATATACCCAATATTTTAAGGGATTCTTGAGACTTCCAGAGAAGGCTGCAAGATAGTCTTTTGGATTCTAACATTATATTTTTGATAAAAGATTCAGTAAACCTTTTTACTTGTATATCGCAAACCATAGGTATGGATTACTTTCATTAAGCTATTGTCACCTTTGATTTCTTACCCAATAAAGATATTCAGTTAGTCAGTGCATTGGAAGCTAACTTTTATTAATTTTTGCCTACATTTAACCAGTTACCATCCTTACTATCATAAAATTTGTTTAGTTAACAGTAAAGTTTAATTTCAGTATAATCACTGTACTACAAAGGGTATAGTGTATTTAGCTAAATGCTACACATGTACTTTTTATGTGGGAAAAAACAAGTACTGCTTCAAAACAGAATATAGGAACACCTGTATGATATCAACAAAGCTAATGTAAAGAATCCTTTATATTGACATTCACTATCATGTATAGATTTTAAAAAAAATTGTTTTTAGAATATTGCAAATAATGTATCAAGAACCAAGGGGTAGCACTTGGGAAACATGTTTGGAATATAAAGAGCTATTATGGCAGTTTTGCCTAAATGCTCATAACCCACCAGGGATTATTGGAATGGTATCTATAGCTCCATTGCTTATAATTAGAGCAGCTAAACTTTAAATGCATTTTTTATTAGTACACTTGGTATGTTTAATATAACAATTATTACATATACTGTATTTTATTTTATTAAATTGTATCCATTCAACTTTGTATTGTGGTTTATTATGCGTTTAAATTTTGTAGGTGTTTTAAAGTATTTTAATACGTTGATAATGTGGTACTAATACGGAGGAAAAAGATGGCAGCTGGTTAATTAGCTGATGATGGGTAATACACTGTTGGGACTGTTTTCTTTCATGCCTCCTGCAGGCCCATCTCACTATAGGTGTGAAACAGATATTTACAGACAATAAGTGCTGCTTCACAAACACTACTACTGAATATCAGCATCTTTTATTTTTGTAACTCAAACAAATTCCAACATGCTGATTGTTCTAATAATAAACCACAAACTGCTAACACCTTCTGCTCCATGTATATATGAATCTTGTCCTGCTTTCAGAGGCACTCATTTGTATTTAATTATGTGGTCGTTAGATAGTGTGCCTTAATTTGCATGCCATAATATGATCATTTCTATACACCTATTACAGTGCTGATTTGTAGCACTAATGATGCTATGAATCTCAAAATGCCTGTATTTGACTACTGCAGCCTTTAGATATCTCCCTATCGGAAAAAAAAATGAATGAATAAATGAATGGCAAGTTACCATTAAGTCTCAGTGCTCTTCAGGCAATTTCATTACTTTTAATATTTTTTTTTTCTTTTCTTGAATTTTCCATAAACACACACTCAACACAGACGCAGATACATACATACATAATGATATATTAAAAAACTTTGAAGTGTTATTATTTGTCCTTAATTTTCTGCAAAAAAATTTAAAAAAATATGAAATTTCAGTTACCTTCACAAACAGGATATAGTTTCTCCAAAAAAGTTAACATTTAATTTCACAGATAGCTCTGAGGAGAAGACCAATAAATTTCTGACTATGACCCATATGGTCCTGTTTTCCCTAGTGGCCTGAGTGTCTGAGATGATTACTAGGGAGAAAGGGGCATAGTGAGATAGATCCTGATCTCTGAAATGTGGGTTGAGGGGTACATGTCCTGATGAAGATTCATATAAAGGATTCCTGATGGAAACTAGAAACAATGTATGCACGTTGGCTTCAAGATATCTAGGTTACTGAGGACATGCTTCTCACAGAAATAGGACACATACTTTTTTATGTCAGTATGTTGAGTGAAGGATAACTTTGTTTTAACTGTAAAAGTCAACATTTCACATTATTTTAGTTGTGTGGCTAGCTTTGTCATGTTGTGAACAATAGCTCTACGAGATGGTCACTGCTGATGTGACATCATGACTCCAACTACAAAATGAGAAAAAGGGGTGTTTATGATAATGCTGATGTCTTTTGTTGAGATTACTGCAATGATGCTTAGTTGCTATGACTCCATATTACACATTCAATGGGATTTTTTCTGCATATTTAGAGCATAATGCTGTAAAGGAATTACAGTAGCCCAGCAATGTGGTGCAGATGTATGGAAGTGACAGGGGATTGAATTTCTAAAAATGTTACTTGAACAAGATAAGGGAAGAATGAAGGGGTGGACCACATTCACCTCTCTCTCTCTCTTAATAGGGGATCATGGGGATAGATGTGTGTTTGTGGGTACATGCAGCTGGTATGATTTCCCTGGGGAGAACAGCAAATGTGCTTGTTGCCCTTTGCACCTAGATTGTGGTACTATCCTGACAGCTTATTCCCCTTATTGGAGCGATGAACAGGCCAGTGTGGAAATCCATTGCACAACCCACATATGGGTTGGTACAGAGTGAATGCAGGAAATACGTGAACACGAGTAAAAGAAAAGCAATTAGCCCATAGCAGTCTAATCCTGGATCACAAGGTCCTTACAATGAAGTAAGAAAATGAGTACCAGATCTCCCACCAAAAGAAAGCAAATAGATCAAGTTAGGCAGCTTGAAGGGACAGCTGATGGTCAAACCGAAAAGTTTAAAAAACAAAAGTGTTACAGTAACTATTTTCAAGTGAAGAAAGTACTTTAATTGAAATTTTATAAAACATTTACAGACTGGAATTTGAATGAACATCTTTGGCAACATCTCTATATGAAAACTGGATGAAGAAGGATGGTTCAGCTGAAGACAATGGGTATGACAGACATTATCCCTTGCCCTTATTAAAGACATACCCACCTATGTTTAGAATCAAAGGTATCCATACCATTTATCTTTTGTGATAATTTTAAATCTTTCCTCAAACTAACCAAACTAGAATGACATAATAATGTCCTGACTCTGTCAAACTGTTTTTGTACTACCTTGTATATTAAAACAGCAACTATAAATTCCAGACAACTAAAATTAATATGGTTTAAAACTGTGACTTATGAAATAAACTGTCTGCTTGGGCATTAGATGGTTACAGCCAAGTTTTAATTTTTCAGAAGCATATTAGCATTTATGCAAGTCATAAATAATAATGAAAGCACTTCCCTAAGTGGTGCCTCATTAAATATTAGTACATAATAGACATTAGCATTTTAGTTATGTTGCACTGCTTCATCAAGGACTTCATAGATACCATATTAATAAATAACAATTTCCTTTTTAAAGACTTCTGCAGTATACAGAGCTCAGCTGCAGTCCACGTACTTGATAGAGATGCTTGCATAAATAATATATGCAAAAAAGTTCAGTGACCTGTTTCATGCATTTCTGATCTGCACTGAATCTTCATCTGCTCTGTATCATGCAGTTCATTAACTATTCTTAAGATACTTGAATAATTAGAAGTTCTGTTTTTTTTTTTTTTACCCATGCATTTTCTAGTTATTATTTTAACTGTATCACATATAACTTTCTTCAACTTCTGGCCTTTTTTACAGCTCTGGGTTTCCTTTAACCAAATGTAGCATAGATCTTTTTCTGTGGATCTATAAAATACTTTTTGATTAAATATCATCACAGCAGACTAAGTGAATTAGGTTTTATGGAAGAAGTCAAATGTATTAATGTTAAAATCCACTCAGAACTGTTTTGCAACATATGGACTTGTTGCAGTTTTTCAATAAACACATATAATATCCAATGTTGTTTTCAATACTGTGTTAGCTCTTTCCAAACTCCACTCACTGTTTGCACCCACACCCATAACTCTTCTAGTACCACCTCTTTTCTTATTACCCACGCACTCTCCCTTCCTTTACTCATACTGTTACCTCTCTCACATACAAACTTTCTTCTCAGCCTATGTTATGCCTGCATTCCCGTTACTATCCATTCTAATACATGTCATTTGCTTGCTTCTATCTAAACCACTAATATACATACCAAAATTCTACAGTCATAACCTTTTCAACAACAAGGCACCATGTATCTTTGTAGAATACATAGAGGTCCTCACTGCACTACGTTTCCTTTCTTCCACCCTCTGTTCTCTCTATTTTTCACTGATTCTCTATTGGACACATCTAGCAAAACCATAGCAGTTACCTTATTCTCTCATTTTCTCTAAATACTGAGGCACAAAATACTGATTGCCAATATAATGCCTCAGACATGACTGTCATCATTACTGTATTTATTTATTTATTTATTTTTCTACCAAAAATGTATGGTTCATCCACTGTATTTTTTAAGTAAACAAAGAAAAGAATTTAAAAAATTTAAAAAAATGTAACATAGCTAACCTGTGTCATCAAGAACAACTATATTGATGTTATTTTGGTTTAATACTTATTTTACAGTTGATGGGAACCAGTGCTTGAGGGTCAAAAATAATAAAAAAAATTTCATTGGAAGGCATCAGAACCTAACAGAACACTGTCATTTAAAATGTGGAAATTTAATGAAACTGTAAACAAAGACCTTCAAAATCCCTTGCACTTATTGGAAGTTGTAAACCTTATGATTTAGCACACAAATATTTCTCTGAGAAGGAAAAAATGACAAAAGCCTATGGTGTTACAAAAAAGAGTGTAGGGTAATAAGAAAAAAATGTAATGCCAATGAGCAAAATAATATCAAATTATAAAATCCTTATTGATAAAGTTCTTTCACCATGATATGATAAAAGATGGCAAACACATCACTGTTCTAATGTTTAATAACCAATAAAAATCCCCTTATAATGCAAGGTTAGTAACTGCAGAGTAACTGAATTAAGTTAAACTTAAAGAGGAAGAAACTTAAATACAGTTGCAAGTGTAATGCTTGCTATTGTAGGAACATAAGTACAACTGCTGAGAAATTTACAGTAGGTCCAAAACTGCTGCATCTCCGACAATCCCATCATTTCGAAACAGCATCAACGTTGGAGTGCTATATATAAATGGTTGGGAGTGGGTATTTCCATGTATAAGTATCAGATGTGGGTGGAAGTTTCAGGTGGGGATCTGACCCCTGTGAAAATCACTTTAATATGTAATAAGATTTACATTTCACATTTACTTTATGAGATTGAACCTGATTATTCTGAGTTTCAAAACACACTATTGAGTCATGAATTTTCAAAATTCTGGGAAGTTCTGCACCACCTACAAAATTGATCCTTTCACTGCAACACACACACACACACACACACACAAAGCAAGATTTCTGCCTTTCTGAGGCATTTATTTTCTCTTCAGTTTCTTAACCTGCATAAAATTAGATTATTTTGGCATCTGTATCCCTGGGTCTTATATCACTGGGTTTTCAGAAGTAAGGTTTAAGGCCAAGGAAAATCCAGTGTAGCAAAGTGTTTGTAGACGTTTCTTCTTTCTCTCCTACTGTTTCATATAACTATTAACATTTTGGGGAGTCTTACCTTTTTTTCTACTGTACACTCACTGCTGTTGCCTCCTTTGATTCTCATAGGAATAATAAACCTAAGCAGCCTTTGCAGATTCACAGACCTTTTACTATGGACTGCCAAAGAACAACTGAAGATGGAATGTCATGAAGTGTGATATTACTGAAAGACAGAGGAACTCAATGTGAAAAAAACCCTGCAACTAACTAGCTTTTAGCTTTGCTCAAAAATTTTAAATACTATTCTGTAGCTAAATAGAAAAAAAAAACTGACAGCAACATGGATAAATCATAAAATAAAGCACAAATATAATATCATCACAAAATAAAAAAGAAACGAAAAATAAGATTTATTTTGGTTAACCCAATTAACACAGATTTCTTTTTTATGAGTATTGTCTGGTTAAGTGATTTTCTCAGGGTCTTAACTTAGGCAGAGGAAAACTAAGGGACTTAAATTCTGGACTAGAGAAAGCACTTTGTAGCCTTTTTCCTCTGGTCTGGCTGCCAGACTGTTACTACAGAATCTAAAACAAACAAGTAATTTTGAGTGCTGCTTTACTGAATGAATATAGAAAAAGGCCTTATGGAGACACATGGTAAATATAAGCAATCTTCTGCAGATACAATCGGGGATTCACAGATGTGCAGAGTACTGTGCAAAGTACAATTAGTGCACAAAGTGGCCATGTGCAGGGACTGGGTTATTCTAACACACACATACATTGTGAATAATATAATATGCAGTGCATGCTAATGATATCTTAATGACATGGAAATTAGAAGTCCCATTTACATTGCAGGAAGTATGCAAACAATGACACCGAACTGGTGGTCTGGTTCAGGAGTATATAACATGGGCACATTGCCCATCAGTGCTTACCATTTTGTATAGAGTTTCATGGTTTACGTGATAGGTGCCATGTTAGGAATAGCAGCAGCAGTGTAACTGCACATTCTAATCACCAGCATTAGAGCCATTGCTTGCAATTTTGCATATCAAGGCTATCTGAGTCAACAGATATACCTATACCTACCTGATATAGTACAGTTTACAGATCAACAGACTGTATACCAAATCTGAATGAACAGGGAGACTAAGAATCTCAGTTGAACTGCATCTGCCAAAAGCAAAATGATAAAGTGACACATTGCATGCCCATTCTGTGGCTGTTAAGGCATACTTAGCCTTAACAATCTTAGCAACAATTAAACTTTATGAATCTACAGAGCAGATGCTGTGGATATTAGAGGTGGCAGCCTCATAAACCAGTTCCTCATTATTATGTTACAGCATGTGATGGTTAATATCTGCTTCCCTGGGAGAACAAATGAGAGAATCAGCAGTATGTGGTTATTTTAAAACAGCCCATTTCCCTCCATTGCTAGCAGCCACAGATTCTACGCATGCTATCATCAAGATGCCACATTGGCAAGAGGGCCTGTGATATACAGTGGATATTAGAAGTGCACACACCCCTGTTAAAATGCCACGTTTTTGTGATATAAAAAAATGAGACCACAAAAAATCATTTGAAAACATTTCCCACCTTTAATGTGACCTATAACCTGTACAATTCAACTGAAAAACAAACAAATCTGTTAAGGGAAAAATATAAAAAATGTACAATAAGCTGGCTGCATAAGTGTGCACGACTTTAAACTAATACTTTGTTAAAACACCTTTGGATTTAATTACAGCATTCAGTCTCCTTGGGTAGGAGTCTATCAGCATGCCACATCTTGACTTGGCAATATCTGCCCATTCTTCCTTTCAAAAGTGCTCCAAATCTGTCAGATTGTGAGGGCATCTTTTGTGCACAGCCCTCTTCAGGTCACCCCATAGATTTTCTATTGGATTTGTGTCTGGGCTCTGGATGGGCTATTCCAAAACTTTAATTTTCTTCTGGTGAAGCTTTTCTTTTGTTGATCTGGATGCATGCTTGGGGTCATTGTCATGCTGAAAGGCGAAACTCCTCTTCATCTTCAGCTTTCTAGCAGATGCCTGAAGGTTTTGGGCAAAAAGTGACTAGTATTTGGAACTATTCATAATTCCTTCTACCCTGACTAAAGCCCAAGTCCCAGCTGAAGGAAAGCAACCCCAAAGCATGATACTACCACCAACATGCTTCACTGTGGGGATGGTGTTCTTTTGGTGATGAGAAGTGTTGTTTTTGCGCCAAACATAACTTGTGGAATTGTGGCCAAAATGTTCAACCTTGGTCTCATCAAACCATAACACATTTTCCCACATGCTTTTTGGAGACAAATTTTTGCCAGGCCTGGATGTTCTTCTGTGTAAGAAAAGGCTTCCATATTGCAACCCTACCCCATAGGCAAGACATATGAAGAATATGGGAGATTGTTGTCACATGTAGTAGTACATAACCAGTACTTGCCAGAAATTCCTGCAACTACTTCAGTGTTGCTGTAGGTCTCTTAGCAGCCTCCCTGACCAGTTTATGTCTTGTCTTTTGATCAATTTTGGAGGGATGTCTAGTTCTTTGCAATGTCACGGTTGTCCCATATTTTCTCCACTTTTTGATGACTGTCTTCACTGTGTTCCATGGTATATCCAATGCTGTGGAAATTTTTTTGTACCCTTCTCCTGACTGATACCTTTCAACAATGAGATCCCTTTGATGCTTTGTAAGCTCTCTGCGAACCATGGCTTTTGCTGTAGCAGGCAACTGAGTAAATGTCAGGAAAACCCTACTTTATTTGGGGTTAATTAGAGTCTCTTTAATTGATGGCAGGTGTGTACCCAAGAAGACTGTATGCTGTAATTAAATCAAAAGGTGCTTCAACAAAGTATTAGTTTAAGGGTATGCACACTTATGCAACCAGGTTATTGTATGTTTCTTTCCCCTAATGGATTTGTTTGTTTTTCAATTGAATTGTACAGGTTATAGGTCACATTAAAGGTGGGAAGAGTTTAGAAATGATTTATTGTGGTCTATTTTTTTTATATCATAAAAACCTGGCATTTTAACAGGGGTATGTACACTTTTTATATCCACTGTATTAACAGAAAGCACTACCAGGCATTGAATTGCAGTGTGGACTGTAATGCCAGGCAGCTGAAATGAGTCACACATTTTGCAAACTTATGTCATATCCCAAAGTTTTCCCATGATGTAGCTTCCCACAAGGCCATCTGGTTGGTAGGAAGACACACACATAGATAGACAAATGTATATGTATGTATGTGTAAGTATATATGTATATATATATGTATATATATATGTATATATATATATATATATATATATATATATATATATATATATATATATATAGGTATTATGAAAGCACAGAGAAGGCCTTATATGTTTTTTGTTTTGTTTTTTACACTGCAGGCAATAACAGATATGCCCTAGATCCCTGGCTGATAACCTCCATATGCAATCCCCAGATCAAGCAGACGCTGGCCTATAGCACAGTTCATACATAAACACAAAATATAGTTGAGCATGTAATGTATTCAAAGTAGTCAGGAGGGACATTACAATACAATCTGCATCAAGTTTTTTTTTTTCCTGTGTGTGAAAATATTCGCAGTTTCATGAAACAGATGGAATAGCAGGTGCACATCTTGGTGGGACCTTCTGTATTAGTTAAAGCAGCAGCAAAAGGGTTGTGTGGAAAGTCAAGGGAAGAATGTATAGAAACAGTGCCACATCCAAGCTAGATATGGCTGTAATACACTGCAAAACTGGCAGACAGTCAGCTTTTGGTAGTTTACTATGGGCCACAACACAGACATCAAAAATAAAATGATGCGATTTTTCACACTAAGGCTATGCAGGGCGGTGAATGCACTGATTATGTTGTACACCAGGCATAGTCTCTGACACACACACACACACACACACACACAAACACACACACACACACACACACACACACACACACACACACACACACACACACACACACACACACAGACACACACATGCACATGTTAGAAGTTGGCAGGCCACAGTCATTACCACTTGTATAGCTGAGGGAATATTGTGACAGGGGACATCAATGCTTTAATACAGTCCAAATGTTTTGTGAAGTGATCATGGTAACAACATTCTGTTAAAGGTTACAGGAATTTAAAGATCATGTCTTCTTTTAAAGGAAATCAAACTTCATAATATGACCATTTGCAGTGCCCCCTTATGATAGCTTGTGGTGTCAAGGCTAGAAGCAATCTATGACAGGGAAGGAGTAGAATTACGGGACTGTGCATATTCGCTCTGATGGGTCATTCCATGTGTTTAGCTCGATGGATAGCATCTACTATGTTCTGTATAATGCCCATGAGTAGGGGTAGCAGGCCATTTCTCCAAATTGCCATGTCCATATCCATCCACCTGTGGCATAAACATGTTAGACAGTAGGTGTACATGGTATGCTGTTAGGATTTACCCTCCTATGGTTACATGGAGTAGAACCTTCATGTGTGCAGTTGTCAGCTGTAATTATTAGTTTATGCTGCTTCTTGTCCCCATTTACATACTACAGAGTTGCCTGTACATATGGCAGAGGATCCCCACACTCATTATTCAATGTCTTTCTCAATTTCTCACAATTTACTCACTTTTTACCTAAATGCAGATGGAAAAATGTCTTCCCAGTATGATGATTTTTCTAGTTCCACATCCAACAAGACATCTGTCTTACTTTCAGTGACATCCATGGCAAATTTCTTGTTCTTACTGAGGTGGATAGTTTAGTTATAGTAGATAATTATCTGTTTTTTGACCAGCATGCTGACAAGGTAGTAAGAAAATCATTCTATACTGCCCAGCTTATAAGTAATGGCATGGCATCCAGGTCTAAGGAAGTCATAGTGCCATCTTATTCAGACCTTATCAGGCCCATCATTGAGTATAATGCCCCCTTTAGAATGTACCTTACCAGAGAAATATAACAGCTGGAATTGCCACAAAGGTTACTTACTAAGAGCCTCAAGGCAATACACAATTATATGTAAAAATTGCCTTAAAGTCCCATCTATATAGTCTGTCTCCTACAGGTTACTGAGAGGGAATATGTGCCTGGCATACAAGACATTCTCACATCCATCTTTACTAAGCCTTTTACAAATCCACAAAATGGCCTGTTTCAGAACCACTAGGTTCAAGAATTTAAATTTTACTTGTGATGTGAATAGGGCAATGTAAATGTTTCATGAATATGTCTGGGTTCAAATGTCAATGTAGCCCTACTTATAAATTAGACATTTTGGTGAGAATGTTATGTCTCTCAGTGGATCACTGTGCTCTGGAACAGACTCCTTATTCCATGTTAAGGAGAGTCCATCCCTAACTGTATTTAAGCATAATCATAACCAATGGTTGGGGAATCTGAAGTACTCCCCAGCTCTGGCCCCTGTGTCTCTGATATAGAGAGACAGATAGTAATACCTAACCTAAAATACCCCCTTCATATATCCTCTAGAAACTTCCTAACTAAAATATCCCCTTCTAATAGAGACCCATAATACATAGGTTCATAGGTGTATACTAGGCTAATGGCCCTGAGGCCTTTACAAGCCTAGCCATAGGATTACCCTGGCATAGTGCCACCCGACCTTAGTTACCAGTGCCTCTGTCGAGTAGAGCCATTGGTGTTATCCCCGGGGTGAATTTTCTGTTTCACATACACTCATCAAGATTTCTCTTGAAGAGGGTCAGCAAGGTGCTCTGCTTGACATGTATTGGAGTTCTGTTCCATAGCATGGGCAGTCTCTGGGTTATGATCATGTCTCTCCAGCATGTTCTATTAATTGTGGTAATGAGGTTGAGGTCTCTGGAGCATGTGGTGTGGAGGGATTGGGATTTCTTTAGATGTAGCATTTCTAACAGAGCTGGGTCAGACATGGCTTTGTAAGTCAAGCAGAAATTGCCTCTAAGTAGGTGATATGAGAATAGTTGGAGTTTTTTGAGTCTGTCCATATAGAACAAGTGTTTAAGGCCTAGGATCCTCTTTGTGAGGTACTTTTGCGGCCTCTCCAGTTGTTGCAGGTGTCTAGTGAGGTACATGCCAAATGGGGCATTGTACTCGATGACTGGCCTAATGAGGGAAGAGTAGAGGATGACAATGACCTCTTTCTTCCTGGATGCAAAACCCTTAGTAATGAGATGTGCCACATAGAAGGACTTTCTGACCACAGTGGCAATGTGGTGATCAAGAGAGAGGTTGCTGTCAACCTGTGTTCCCAGATCTCTTATAACGTCTTCTGTGTTCAATGGACTACCATCAATGTGGTAATTCATGGGAACTGGGTTTTTCCCAAAGGGGATGGTGACACATTTTTTGGCACTGAGCTTAAGGCCATGGTTCTGACATCAGTCGTTGGTCACAGTGAGGCCATTCTGTAGGATGTCAACATCACTTGGGGAGTTAATAATAGCTCCCAACTTGCAATCATATGTGAACTTTGTCAGCCAGAGTCCCTTCATGCTAGCCTGGACTTCAGAGAAGTAGATACCAAACAGGAGAAAACCCAGAACCAAACCTTGTGGGACTCCACTCATGACTAATCGTCAGTCTGACTTGAAGTCAGCTACTTTCACATTGTGGGTTCTATCTGTGAGCCAGTTTGTAACCCATAGTTATATAGGGGTTGTTGACAAGCTTAGTGAGTTTTTCTATGACTTCTGAGTGGGGAATGGTATCAAAAACCTTGGCCAGATCAAGGTAGGCTGTATGAACCACCTTGCCTTCATCCACAGCTTTAGTGACTGACTCAAAGAAGTCGACCAAGTTAGCAGGCATGATCTACCCTTTTACAAAACCAAACTATGTGGGATCCAGAGTTTGGAGATTCCCTATATCCTTGTTTATTAGGTCCATAATGATGTGTTCCATAGTTTTGCATATCAGACTTGTCAGGCTAATGGGGCAATAGTTCTCAGGGTCTGTAGTCACTCCTCCTTTGTGGAAAGGGATAACTGTAGCAGTGCACCATTTGGCAGGGACAAAGCCTGAGTTGAGGCTGTGATTCAGCAGAGCACACGGGTGAGGTGGCAGTTCACTCTGTAGCTCATGTAGAACACAACCAGGGAAATTGTCAGGTCCCATAGAAGCTGTATTCTTGGCCTTGGACAGTGCTGTTTTAACCTGTGCAGCAGTAATACTGGGTGCCTGGCAATCTACTGGTATTGTGATTGGTCCTTTGGGGGGGGGTAAAGTTGGCACTGAATCTGTCGGCCAGTATACTGGCAATATCTGTTGGCTCGGTATAGGCAGTACCATTGTGCAGTAGCTCAGAGCAAATGTGGGTATTGCCGTGGTGATTCTTTACATAACTATAGAAGGCCTTGTGGTTGTCTTTACTATTTGCTGCAATTCTGTTTTCATACCAAGCATTAGAGGACTTGATGAGGGATCTGAAATTTTTGTTGAAACAGACAAGCGAGTCTTTCCAGTCTTGGGACTTCACCTTATTCTGCATCAGTTTCCTCGTTCTGTTGCAGAGTTTGTTTAGCAGGGGACCACCAGACTGGCTTCCTTTTTTTGTTGGATAGTGTCTTGGTTCTATTGGGTATGGCGAGATCCATGCATTTGTGTATGTTTTTGTACAGTGCATTGGTGTATGATTCTGCAGTCACGCAACTATTCTCCATTTGCATGGGTGCCGTGAAGTTAGCCACTTCTGTTTTTAGGCTCCCAAAGTTAGCTTTGGAGAACATAGGGACATAATTGAGTTGGGTTGCATGGCAAGTTATATAAAGGCCTTGGTGGTCACTAGGCTGGAAAATACCTATGAAACTATGAACTTACAAACAGCAAGATTCCTTATTTAAGTCAGTAAAGCTCCAAGTCTATGGAATCTTTAAAAAAAAATCTTATTTACAGTTCTAAGCAGTGCATGTGTTTTTACTGGGTTAACAAGAGCCTGTTTTCATGGTGAATATCCTAACAATTTCAGTTAGTACCTCTGTATGTGAATAATTGACTACATGCAATGCATTACTAAACATGTTGGTACTAGCCATGCAGATAGTGCCCACAAAGAATGTGACCACTATGCTTATACATATGTTGTATGCACTCATCACCCTTGATGCCATGCTGTGACCACTATGCTTGTACATATGTTGTATGCACTCATCACCCTTGATGCCTTGCTATGGCCATGTAGTATAGCTGTACTCTACATCATGCAACATGTGACACAGATACATGCATCTTTGCACATAGCTACGATTTTACTCCTCGAGTGGATCTTACTGACATGCCATGGATACCTTAGGCAGTTCTAAATGCAGGTCCCCAAGAAGGTCATGCCAGACAGAGCAGGATTTTTCTGTTTTTCTTCTTGCCCAGGTACTTCAGGAAGTGCTTGCTGGCAGATATGATGGTCGTTTGTTGAAGATGGGTTGCTGGAATGAGTTTTCTGGAATGGAAAGTGATGCAGTGCAGCATCAGCCATTCTGATGAGCAGTGTGGGCAGATATACAGTGATATGAAGTGGAACAACCCTGCCCTGCTTCATCATGCAAGTGATTAAGAAGGTATTGATTTTATTTATTTAATTTTGTTAACCGGGAAAGTCTGACTTGGAATGAAGCCAATTTTCAGTGGAGGCCCAGTGAGAAACACTCCAGACGCATGTCTTTGTAATGTGGGTGGAAACAGGAGCACCCAGAGGAAACCCACATGAATGCAGGGGAGTACATGCAGACTCTGCACAGAAGGCACTCCACCTGAGAATCAAACCGCAGAACCTCTTGATATAAGGCAACAATGCTACTGCTGCACCACTGCACTGTCCAGATTAAGAAGAAGGATCTAGAAAAGTACTTTAAGTGTACTTTTTTTAGCACCATTGTCTTTTAACATTGAAACTGGAGTACACACATACATTAGAGTACATTCTTAGGGTCATAGGAGTTATAAAACAACCAAGCCTAGCGGCTGTTTCCACCTTGCCAAAATCCGCTCTTAGGCTTTACCTACTTTTTCAAGGAGGAACATGCCAATCTCATCAGGGGTAAATTTATGATCATCTATCCAGTTGTCCAGCTGCTTTTTAAAGGCAGACAGTGTGTCACACTGCTTGTTTTGCAGTAGATAAAAGGATATCCTCATCACTGTTACAACATGATGGTGGAACGTAAGGAAGTCCTCCAGCCAAGTACTTTGATCTCTCGCTACTTTCTCATTTTTGATTGGTGTATTATATAATCCATACATGATAGCTAGGAATTGCTTACCAAATGCAACATCACTGCACTTTTTAATATTAAGTTTGAGCTCATTTTTACACACCAGTTATTGACAAGTATAAGCTCCTATTAGAATACCTGTAAGTCAGGGAGGGACTTAACAATGTCTTACAGCTTATGATTATCCACAAACATTGTTAAACAGAGATCATTATTTCAAAGATGGTGACCTGAGAAGTACATACCAAATTTTATAGGTCAAACACAGATCCCTGTGGGACCACACTAGTCACCTTTATGCTGTCAAAGGATACATGCCCTACTCTGACTGTGGGAGTTCTGACCCTAATCCAGTCTCCTATCTATTTAATCATCTATGGGGAAAATTGAAGCTTATTTATCTTGTTTACTATATTTGCATGTGGTATACTGTCAAATGCCTATGTAAGGTATAGGTGTTTCAAATGAAATGTTTTCTTATAGTACACTATATGGGTCACCCTTTCAAAGATGCTTACCAAATTAAGCAAACAAGATATACCACTGACAAAATCAAACTGTAGTGGGTCAAATGTGATAAGGTTTTTGATATAACAGTTAATCAGGTCAGTTATGATACGTTCCAACACTTTGTATGTTAGAATCATTACACTGATAAATTGATAATTTCCAAGGTCAATGGAGAGATTCTCTTGCGAAGTCACATCACAGCAGATATGGCCACACCTGTGGAAAAAAGCCCATTGCTAGGCTTAAGTTAAAGAAATAGTCTGCCAGAGCATGCTTAGTGCTATTTAATTATGAACAAGGTACATTTCCAGGCTCCATAGATTAGCTATTTTCACTTTGAAGAGTATATTTAATACATGTTCCTTTGTGATGTTTGGTTGTCTGCTTCATTCAGTATTAGCAAACTTTGTATAGTTGTCTTTGGTAAAATCGGCTCTAAATTTGTTTAATCATAGAACTGTTGGAGACTTGTATGTTTCAAGTCTGTGTATTCTGTGATATCTCCATCTGTTGGTTTAGAAATTTTAATTGATAAGTTAACTTGTTTGTGCTTGGACTTGACCAGAGAGGGGGGTACCATGGGAATAATACATACAAATGTTAGATTTGCAAGGACAGGTCAAGTATATTCTGTCCTGTATGAACAGGCAGAAAAAAAAACAACCAAAAATAATAAATACGGATAAAAATAACTGAAAAATATAAATGATTTATTTATCTTCAACCTTCTGTTTTTTAAAAAAAAAACATTTAATATTCATAGAATCATTAATTCCTGGTAATCTGTCTGCCTCTAGCTTAAGTTACCAAAGCGTTTCCTTTCTTTCAATAGAATTCCTATAACTCCCATCCTCTGTAGTGCTTCAGCACCTGTTCTAAGACAGAAAATAAAAACGTCTTACAATCTTTACATGCTAATGTATACCTAAACAAAGCATTATTATCTTTTGATTTAATTAATACAATAAGGATGTTCCTTAATATGCTTTTCAAGACTTCAAGTGATCGTTCCTACATAGAAACAATGACAGCCTGAACTGACACTAATGTAAACTACTCCTTCAGTTTTACAAGTGAACACCCCGGGTATAATTAATGTTCTAGCCAGATGTTTCAAATCAATAAAGGCCTTTCTAAAATATACCTACAAGCACGACATGATCCACATTTATACATTCCCTTATTCCTGTTAGAATGCATAACAGAAGAAACTACCTTAAAATTGTCATTCTGTAAAAAACACTTCTGAAATTGTAGTTATTCATATGAACACATTTGGGCGAATTTCCTATAACATTAATTAAATCAAAGTTGCTCTGCAATATTGTCTAGTTTTTTTTCTAATAATCAATGCAATATTATAACTATCTAAACAATATGCCAAACTGTAGTCTACAATTAGAAACTTAGTCTCTGGTGAAGTATCTAACCCCTTCACTAAAATGGGTTGAAAATCAATATACATTCTTGTATGAATTTCTTCTGCTACTTTTAACAAAAGATCTTTCTTGTACCCTCTTTCAAAAAACATAGCTGTAATCAATTTTACCTCTTTTTCAAAAATGGAATCATTTGTAATCATCCTCGAGGCCCTAATAAATTGACCTATTGGGATATTCCTCTTAATAAAATAGGGATTATTACTATTAAAATATTTAAATAACTGTTAGTAAATGTATTTTTCCTGAAAATCTCACTTTCAAAACTCTGCTTTGAGTCATTCCAATAAATCACCACAGCCAGGAAATTAACAGCAAGACCTTGGTTACCTAGTGAAAACTGTAAAAAATCAGATTTATCATTAAGTGTGCAAAGTAAGCCTCTAGCGTCTTCACTGTTTCCTTCAATAATAAAAAAACAGATTGTCAACAAATCTTGCATAAAAAACAACTTTGCAGGCATCAATAACAGGGGTCAACACAATGTGTTTCCACCATGCTAACACAACATTTGCAAAAGCTGGTACTACCACTGACCCCATAGTAACTCCCTTTAATGATTTATAAATCTTTCTATTAAACCAGAAATATATAATTTTTAGAATAACATCATAAGGTTACAGCATAAATAGATTACACTATTAGATAATTTACCTACTGTGCACAAATAATTTCTAACATACCCCCGGATTCAGCAAGCTCTGGATGGAGTCCAGGAATAGTTCAAGAGCTGCTGCACGCAATATGGTCGAAGAGCGATCCAGAAACAAGCTCCCAGGATGTGCACGAGCGCTCCTACACTATTCCTGCATGGACACTGCTGCTATATGCTAATTACCCCATTTGCTGGTAAAAAACAGGCAAATTAGGTAAATTAGTGATCCAGAAAGCAGGCAGGTGTCTGTGCAGGAATAGTGTAACCTGCAGAAATGTATTGGGTTACTAACTGAATACATTTCTGCATAGTACAAAACGGAGGCATGACAGCACCAAAGAAAGCATGTATTCAATGTAGTAGGCATGCTTATGGCCAAATATATGGCCATTGGCATGAGACATAGTTGCAAAATTATAAAAGAATAACTTTTATTTTTTTTTTGGCTGATTTCGGCCGTTAAGCGTAGGGCAGCGGATCACCACGAAAATAAGAAAAAAGTTGGAAATAAGCTTTTAAACCCAAATCAGCATCTTGCCATAATAGTCAGTGGCATGCATAAGACAACAATACCAGGGAATAGTGGTTGCTAAGGGGGAAGGCTGAATGTGAGTGTGGTAACTATGAACTAGCATTCTGCTTTATGCAAATGAGGGGACTGATACTGAATCACAGATTTCCTCTCAGTGTTAGCTTGCACCCAACCATGTAGGTGTAGAAACACCATTGTATAAGTATAAGAGGTAGATGATCTAATAAGGGGGAGTGTCATGCATGCTGTAAGCTTATTGGAGCTCTGTGGCCCATGTTTGCCCTTTCTATGCACAGCTAAGGAAGGGGAGTGTGTCTGAGGCTGCCTAGCAGTGTTTACCTTGCCTAAAGGGGTGTGCGCGCCGTGTGCCGGGTTTTAAACAATTAAAAAAAATGGGAAATAGCAGCTCTGTTCACATCTGAGCACTGGGTATGTGCTCCAGGCCTTTGGGCTTAAACAGGAAGGGAAAACAGCAGTAAGAAGGCAATCAAGACAAACTAGCATAGCTGGCAGGTGAGATGTATCAGAATCAGCCAATTACACATGAAACAGCCTAGCACACTACTATAAACTATGCAAACACCTTCCAGTATGATTTTTTTCCACAAACCCTACACCACCGGTGTACACAGATGGGGAAATTTTACCTGACAAAACTAAAAATGTTAGGAACTGCTGTTGCTCTCATACATCAATATGTGCAAGAGGCAGATGGTGGTGAGGATGTGAATGCTGATGACCAACCGACAGTGAGGAGGAGGAGTGTACAGACCCACGGTAACCTTCCAAGGACATGAGCTGGAGATAGTGGAGTGCTATAGGGTGGACAGGGACATTCTACAGCAAATTATTGAGCTGTGCCGACCATTCCTCACACACAGAGGCAACAGAGGGGAACTCATCCCAGTGGAAACCAAGGTATGTGTAGGCTTAAGAATTCTAGCCACAGGTACCTTCCAAAGGGCAACTGGGGGTATCATGGGGATATCACAGGCATCAGCAACTAGGGTACTCCACCAGTTCCTGGATGCCATGTCAGCACATGCCGGTGAGCACATATATTTCCTCAACACCCGTGCGACATTGACCAGCAAAATGTGTCTCTTCCACCAAATAGCAGAATACCCTGGGGTAGTGGGTGCTATAGACTGCACACACATGCACAAAGCACCATCCGATGAATGGGATAGGGTCAACATAAACTGCAGGCTTCCCCTCCATCAAGTGCCAGGTCATGTGCGATGCCCAGGGCATTATCATGAATGTGTGTGCTGGAAGCCCTGGAAGCTATCAAGACTCCCACATCTGGCATATGACACAGCTGTACCAGTCATTTGCATGTGTTAGGGATGTGCAAGTCACGGTTCCACTGCCTGGACATATCTGGTGGAGCCTTGCAGTACTCTCCAGCTACATGTACACAAATGTTCACAGTATGTGCCATGTTACACAATATAATCCTACAGAAACAGCTGTAGCAGGAACAGCACGGAGCAAGGCGACACAGACACCCCATCATTGCCAAGGCCATCACAGGCACAGAGGGACTCGGAGGAGGAAGAACCTGAGCCTGCCCATGTAGGCAGAAGGAGGCGTGCCCAGTATGCCCAGGCTTTGGCAAAGAGGCAACTCATAGCACATACAATGACACGGTAGGGACCCATGGAATGACACCTGTCTCTGACTCACACATACAGTAAAAGGGATGCCAAACATGACACTACCTGTGCTTTACCATGTATATTGAGTGTACCATGTGCATCCGACATAGTCAGCCCTCCAGCACCGTCCTCAATACTGGCAAAGCCACAAGATAAGTCACTCTTCCTATCAAATGCTGAATGGAGTAGTATGTTCTGATAGTTGTATCTATGGCATGAACCTGAGCATGCACAGGAATTGGGTGGCTGAATGGGATGTCAGCAGATAGTGGACACCTATATGTGGAACATGAAATCCCTAACAAATACTGCTGTCAGCAAATACTGCTGTCAACAAAGTAGGCTGTACTAGACAAGGTGATGAATCCCACTGCAATACATGTGGTGGCCCAAATATGTGTCCATAGGACACACACATGCATGTCAGTGAGGCACACATACCCACCACCAGCCTCGGCCAGCAGGACAGGTGTAGATGACCATAAAGAAAGGCTGGGCTAAGGCCTCCAATTGATGGCAGTGGTTAACAGCCCCCCTCCAGACTTACACAGACAAACTACAACAGGTCTGGCAGTTGTATGTTATTTCTGAAGGGGAGGAAGTCTGAAACTGAAATGTAGGCCAATAAAACCTAAGATCTGTACTCTACGGATATGCCCCCAGTCTGCATGATAGATCAGAATACAAAATGAAATGGAAGCCAACAGAGTACCTGAAATACCAGTACAGTCACAGCAAATGTTTAAAGTCATCAGGTTTGCCCCCCCCCCACAATCCTATGCATAAATGCAGTAACATGTACGTGTGGGTTTAATAACAGTGCAGCACAGATTAGTTGAGCTGGCCCAATCTACAGGATAGATTGTTGCATGAGTACAATATGCAGGGGTCCGTGTGTTAGGTTGTTGTGTGTTCAATATTGTCTGGAAGTGGTCAGCATATAGGTATGGAGAGTTGTGTCTTGGTGGCCTATGGCCAGTACTGTTGATGACAGGGCCATGTTCCAACAACTGCAGTGCCAACCACAATGCTTCTCAGCAATACCCATGTCAGAAGTCGTCCATACTCACTGTCCAGATGTCAATATCTGTCACCATCTGAAAGATGGACATACCATGAATGTGGGCCCAGACATACAGACAGTACACATGCAGAAGTACCCTAGACAGAGTACATAAAATGTAACTGTCAACTGCACACACCTTTGGAATTGTACATACAGGTAGTAGCACATTAGTTGTCGGTGTAGTATGGAATACTGATGTAGTCTGGACAATCAGTGGCATACCACAAAAGGCACAGTTATGAAGTAATGAGAGACTGCCTATGTCCCTGCACAAGGCAGCATAAGGGGACTGTCCCATGTATATCTGTGAGTTGGCTGCAAGAAGCTTCCATATCACAGATGCACTCAGCTCATCCCACTATCAGCCACAGGTTTATCACAGGTCATATCCTTGCTGTTGGGAACGAGTATAGTATGACCTCCCACTTCTGTATGGGAATACCCACAGAATGCAGCATGCTGAAGAGGTGTCCCTAGCTGTAAGCAGCACCCTGCCAACATCCGGAACAATGGATTAATATGGACAGGAACTATTGCCATTAACACCTTGCACACTTACCCTGTCACCCCAGGGGAATCCAGTGGCTCGCAGCCTGGGAATGTAGGAGTGACAGAATGAACTGGCCTGCTACAGATGACCTACATCACTACCAAATGGGCTACAATCCTCTGTCAAAGGTCTGTGCCTCACCCATAGTGCCAATGTATGTTATCTCATGGGATCCCAACTAACAACATAACACAGTCAAAAGAACACAAATGCAAGGCCATGTTGACAAATCCCAGTAGCATGCCCACCATGTCCTACTGCATGAACTGTGGACCAATCCCTAAATACCACTGGGATGAAGGGACAACTATAGGGATACTTCTCGGATACTGCTCGCATAATGTTAGGAAGAGGATAGAATAACAGAGTGGGGGGTGTAGAAGCATGGACGTCATGGACTGTGTGAAGTCTGAAACTCTAATGTGTGCCCATACCACCCCTGCCTGCAAAACCAGTAATGGGTGGCTACAAATCTGCTCATAAACTACAATGTGAAGGGGAATTGAGCAGATATATGAGCCCTGTCTCTGGGTAACCTGGGTGAATCTGTACAGCTGAGAGGTATGGCCACAGCAGGATATGGCCATTCAGTTACACCAATATATGTACAAGAAGGGGATCCTCAGCCAACATAGTACCAAGGTGCTGGACCATTTACACAGACCCATCAGCAAGTGACTGCAGCTACCCTCCAGAATGACATGAGTGTGCAAGAATATGTAGGCTGCAGACCACAATGCTGGACACAGCTTCATTCATCTTGTATTTCCCAGGAAATAACTGTGAGCAAATAAATATATCTGTCAGTAGCTGATGACATAATACATCACAGTGTAAAACAGTACATATGTCGGAATATCTCTGCTAACACCAACCATGTAACACAAGCAGCACAGACAGAATAGTTACAGTATCCCACTATCTGTCACCCATTGTGACTCCATATTGTCAACCTATCTACAGATATCCTGCAGAAACAGATTGCTAGCTGTAGGTATAGAACACCAAACCCTGGACTGGATTCACACATTCAATACAGAAGGTCATACTGGGCGTGCTCCTACACTTAGAGAAATGAAACCCGTGTCTGACAACACAGTGGACTACACATATCTGTCAGTTGCAGATGTCTGTGCACACACACCACATTGTACACCATTTATGCTTTACACACACATTGGATAGGAATACTTCCACATATCCAAGGCCATCACACTATAATATGTCAAACATACACACACAGAGGTGTGGGGAAGTGAGAGACAGACAGTGACAGAGAGATTTCAGTCATGAGGCCTGTCCCACCCACAACACATTCAATTGGCCGATATCACATGATGTGCTGATGTCAGTCATTATAGACATTCATTTTGGTCGCCCTCAGCCCTATGGTGTATGTGGTGCTTGTGATAACTGTATAACATGATAGTACAAGTCAGTATTCATCTAGCATTTGTATACCCATTCCTGTCAAATGTAAAGTTGTGTGTGTGTGTGTGTGTGTGTGTGTGTGTGTGTGTGTGTGTGTGTTTCCAGAGGAATGGTTTATGGCCCATTCACACACACACTGCACTTCCCATTGCCCATTTTAGCACTGATGCTGATGTCAGTCATCTTAAAATAACCCTCTGGCCAAGTCTCAGCCCTATAAGCTGCATGACACTTGTGATACATGTGTAATACTGTAGTGTAGAAAACTAGTTAGGTAGGAGTTCTAATCCCAGACATGGCAATTGTGTGTGTGTGTGTGTGTGTGTGTGTGTGTGTGTGTGTGTGTGTGTGTGTGTGTGTGGAGATGAATGATTCACGCTCACTACACCTTCCATTGCCCTACTTTAGCATACCTGCTGTCAATCACTTTGAAATAACCCTTTGAATAAGTGCCAGCCCTATAAGCTCTGTGGTGCTTCCGATAACTGCGTAATTCTATAATGTAGCATACTATTTAGTAGGAGTTCTAATCACAGACATGGCAACTGTGAAACTGTGTGTGTTTGTGCGAGAGTGTGTGTGTGTCTTGGATGATATCTGATATTATGGATATTGACACTTATTACTCTCCCCTTACCCCTCCTTTAGCACTGCTGTTGATGTTAGTCACCTTCAAAGATATCTTTGGACATCTCTCCAACATATAAGCTCTGTGGCACTTGCGATAACTGCGTAATACTATAGTGTGGCATACTAGTTAGTAAGGGGTTTTAATCCCAGACATGGAAACTGTAAAACTGTGTGTTTGTGTGAGAGAATATGTGTGTGTGCCTTTGATGATACCTAATTTTATGGATAATGATTCCCCCCTCACTCCTCCTTTAACACTGCTGCTGATGTTAGTCACCTTCAAAGATACCTTTGGACAGCTTTCCAACATATTAGCTCTGTGGCACTTGTGATAACTGCATAATACTATAGTGTAGCATACTAGTTAGGTAGGAGTTCTAATCCCAGACATGGCAACTGTGAAACTGTGGGTTTTTGTGTGAGAATGTGTGTGTCTTTGATGAAAGCTGATTTTATGGACACTGACACTTACTACTCTCCCCTTACCCCTCCTTTAGCACTGCTGCTGATGTTACTCATATATACTCATATATACATAGGTATGGGTTTGAATTTCATCTGTGGCAAGTGTTCGTGTGTGTACATATGTCTACATATGTATGTCTGTACCTCAAAGATGTTGGCCCAATTTACACCCAATACACATCTCAGTGCCTGACTTTAGCAGTCTTGCAGATATCATCTACCTTAGAAGTACCTGTTGCAAACCCTAAACCAAGTAAGGTAAGTGGTGCATGTAGTAAATGCGTAACATAATTGTCCGTAAATATTGTTAGACAGAGGTTTGACCCTCAGCCCTGGCAAATGTAAATGTGTGTGTAGGGTAAAGTTATTTTTTGGATCTCTCACCCACTACATCACCCAATGCCAGTATTTACAAGGGCTGGTGAAGTTCCTCACCTTAGAAGTACCTTGGGACAACATCCATTCTATAAGCTCTGTGGCACGTGTGATAAATGCGGTACACTATAGTAATAATACATAGATAAGTAGGGGTTTGTATTTTAGTACTGGTGCATGTGTGTGTGTGTGTGTGTGTGTGTGTGTGTGTGTGTGTGTGTGTGTGTGTCTGTCATCAGTATCCTGTGTGGGGGTTGCTGTGATTGTGTAATAAGAGGATCCATTCTGGGGTGGGTTTTGCTAAATTATTATGTTGAGGACCTACTTTATGTCACAATGTCCACATTACAAGGCCAACAGATGTCAAACACCAGAGAGGTTGGTGTACACAATCCATAGCCCTACATATGACAGTATGGATTGGTGAAGAATATAGGCAACCCTTCTATTACTCAGAGAACACTCTCCACCCATGCCTCATACACAAACACACTTGGCTAGGCAATGACCACTATATTGGTAGCTCCCTGCATATTGACTTGCAGATAGTAACCACAGTGTGATTGTAATGGGCTACATGCCTGTTGACTACAACAATGCCACTGACATCAGAAAGTATTTTGATGTGTTACATCTCCTGACTGAGTGGCCCTTTTGTCATGTTCTCCACTGAATGCCTGCAACAACTGTAGAGTCTGCAAATGTACACCACAAAGGGATTACCATGCCTTATACACACGCCCTGTATGGACAGAAGCCACTAATTCCACTGTATACCCATATCATGCTGTCACTGTAGGTTCAAACAAAACCTCAGTTACATAGCCAGGTCTCACCAAATGAGGTCAGGAATGTTACATCAGAAGATAACAATCTGTCCACGCAACATGCCCCAGAGACCTCAAGTACACTTCCAAACGTCAAAAAACATGCATGTGGGACATGTGAACAACCCAGACAATGTCCATGTTAGGGAATATAGATCACATACATGGGAAGCAGTGCACATCACTGGCCACCCACAATAGTAACCCAGATGAGTGGATGGTGAATACAATACCCAGACCTGGGGACCACTCCAGGGACTACACCCCTGAGCCACACTGGGGACTATTATCATGTGGCCTGATGCCAATGCATTCCCATGGCCTAGCCTTGTAGAGCCTTCAGGCCCATTCACCTACTACACACCTGTGAAGCAATGAACCTATGGATCTCAGTACTGGCAAGTGTGTGTGTGTGTTTGTGCATGTGTGTGTGTGTGTGTGTGTGTGTGTGTGTGTGTGGAGATGAATGATTTTGAGGCCATTCACACTCACTACACCTCCCATTGCCCTACTTTAGCACACATGCTGATGTCAGTCACCTTGAAATAACCCTTTGACCATGTTTCAGCCCTATAAGCTCTGTGGCACTTGCAACAACTGCATAATACTGTAGTGTAGCAAACTAGTTAGCTAGGAGTTCTAATCCTGTTCCTGCCAAC
The DNA here is from genome assembly GCF_019279795.1 of Protopterus annectens. Taxonomy (NCBI): domain Eukaryota; kingdom Metazoa; phylum Chordata; order Ceratodontiformes; family Protopteridae; genus Protopterus; species Protopterus annectens. The sequence continues at coordinate 307,397,874 of NC_056749.1, forward strand.
TGTGATAATGTGTGTGTTTGTGTGAGTGTGTGTGTGTCTTTGCTGACACCTGACTTTTGTGGACATTCACACTCACTACACTGCCTTTACCTGCCATTTTACACTGCTGCTGTCACTCACATTCAAAGATACCTTTGGACAGCTCTCCAACATGTAAGCTCCATGGCACATGTGATGACTGTGTAACACTGTAATAGCAATACATAGCCAGGTAGGGATTTGAAACTCAATACTGGTAAGTGTGTGTGTGTGTTTGTGTGCGTGTCATAATGACAGGATCCATTGCAGTGTGGGTTTTACTACATTATTATATTGAGGATCCATAAGTCCCAATGTCCACATTACAAGACGAACAGTTTTTAAACACTGTAGAGGTTGTTGTAGACAATCCACAGCCATAAATGTGTACTGCCATGTGCAATTACTATGAGACAGTATGGATTAGTAAACAATATAGGCAACCGTTATAATACCCAGATACCACTCTACACCCACGGATCATACACAAACACGCTTGGCTCTTTCTCCCTTCCTTTCTTACTTTTGCTCTGTCTCTCACTCTCACGCTCTCTGGCAGATCTGGAAAAATACATCTGTTTTGCATAGGCAGCAGCTTGACTTTTGTAGGTAATGCTCATGATCAGCTGATGGCCTGTGCATGAATTGGAGTCCCCCACTTGCTAATTGAATGTGGAACAGCTGTGGTATCACTCCTATAGCCAATTGCATGGAAATACACTCCTATAACTAAACACTTCATGTGGGTATTGGCCCTTTTCCTTCACTAATGTGAGCAGGACTTCATGTGGGTATCTGACAAACAGCATCATAGAGGATAGTTGGAAATACCTCTTACAACATACACTGTGGAGGCAGGCCAACAAACAGGAGGGGGATGTTCCAGATATGTTGACAGAATGTAAGTATTGCTGTTCTACATTTGCAGTAATGTTGTTTTAACAGGGTTTGTGTGGATATGGCTGTTCCGCATAATTTAAAGTCTGGCATGGCAGTGTTATGTGGTTGAGGAAACTCTCACCTGCAGAGCTATCTGCAGACTGGCCAGAGTTTGGAGTCTTAGATCTGGTGTGTTACTGACACATTTCCTGTCTTTAGAAATGCAGCTGCATACTCTGATGATTGCAGTCAGTCAATAGTGACATCCATGTGTGTTACTGACTTCATATCCCTCAGAAGAGATATGTCACAACAAACCCTGTTACACCAGCAATTTTCTCAGTTTATCACAGCAATATGTCAATATTGGCCCTGTGTTTGTGCCGCTGTCCCCCAAGTCTGTCACCCTTTGTCCACATGTCATACAGTAAGAGGTGCATATGTACAGTATATCAGTATTTACCGACATCATTCCTGATAACAAGCCAGTGATATAGTAGGCCTTATATTTCAGGACAAAGCCTGGACATTCTGTTGCAGTCTGTACAGTAGTGAGGTCTGTGTACTTATGGTGATTGTTGACAGAGTGTCAATATTGTGTAGGGGTGTATTGTGAATATGTTAATTGGCCTGTGTACAGACTGTGGTAGATGTCAATGTTCTTGGTCCTGTTCTATCTGACGTGGCATGCGGCTCCAGTTTCTGGTAATCTATCAGCATATATGTTTGTACGGCCAGACTGAGACATGTTCCATACCACAGTCAGGCATCAGACTACACTGTGAATTGGGCCAGTATATGTAGTGTTAGTGTGTGAGTGGCAAAGATGAGGATGGTTTTGTTCACACAGTCCATATAATGTACTATTAATTAGGCTTACCATAATGTGACTGTGACTGTGTTGAGATTGGTTGTGGGTATGCATTTTCACACTGGTGTCTGTTACTCCATGCTGTGTTAGTAGGTGATGCCCCTCCCCCTGGAACACACTGCACCCATGTACACAGTATTGCAGTGCACCTGTACAGCACACTGGCATATACTGTGCATCATACCTCATGAGTGTACACACCATTGCTGAATGTGTATGTGTGTTACAGTTATGTTTGCTCTGTTGCTCACAGATCTTATTTCTTTGACTGATGCATACATGGGATGATATGAGGACTGATGTCAATAGTTAATGCCTGACCTCTGATTTGCAGATCTCATCATCTGCAGTGCATGTATGAGCAATAAAATCTGATTACACTGACAACCTTCAAAGCTTAATGTGGATATGAGGAGTGTACACACCCTTATTGACATGCCAGCCTCTTCCATGATATGCAGTGGGGTCACAGTACTTCATATGTTAACATTACACACACTTGATATGTGATGTATGACCTGTGCAAGCCAATACAATATCAAACGTGTTAGTCCTGCAGATGCTGAATGAGATGCATAGAATATGTGGGTTGTATAAGTGTGCACACCCTTGACACAATGGCTTCTTGCAGCACCTGTTAAATGAACTACAGCAGTCACTATTCCTGGAAGGGGTATACTAGCATGGCCCATCTTCACTTGCCATTATTTGGTCACTCCATCCTACAAATGTCCCCCAAATCTGCTGGACTGCAAGGTCAGCTCATGTGCACAGCCCTTGGAGGTCATACAATGGCTTCACTATTACTGTGGATTCAGGGTTATGTCTGGCACAATTCATGACCTTGACTGTGTACAGATACAGCCATTCTTAACGAGCTTTGGATGTATGCTTCAGTTCACAGTTGTGTTTCAGGATGACACCCCTCCCCATCCTCAGCCTTATTGCAGATGCTTGACAACTATTGGAAACACATGAGTGTTATTTTGCAGTGTTCCAAATTCTGAATGCCATGTCTACCAGCTTAGTTTCTGCTAATGAGCAGCAAACCTAAAGGTGTACACTGGCACCAGCAAGGAAAAAATGGGGATGGTGTCTCTTAGATGGAGTGAGGTGTTGCTTGTGCACCACATGTATCTTTATGAATACTGTCTGTAGGTTTCGGCCTTGGTCTCATGACACCATTACACACTGCAACACATGCCTTTGGGAGACTTGATGTTATGCATATGATACCTGTAGAGAACCCTGGATGATTTTTCCTGTAGAACAACCCTTCCGTCTGATTACCCTAACCCATAGGCCACACTTATGCAGATTCCAGGCGAGTGTTGATACATGTACTGCACAGGCAGTACTTGCTAGACATTCCTGCAAGTCCCTCAGTGTTGCTGCATATTTCTGGGCAGCCTCTGTGACCAGTTTGCAACATGTGTTGTCATCTGTTTTGGATGTGCATCTGTTTATTTTCTACATTAATGTTGCCCCATACTTCATACACACATACATGACTGTCTGCACTGTTTGCCATGGTATATGCAATGGTGAGGAAAGGCTACTTTTCCCACTACTGAGTGCTACCTTTCAGATATGGCATCAATTTCATGGTTTGTAATATGTGTGCAAGCCACAGCTGCCTCTGTTGCAGGTGAGTGGGCAAATGTCATGGACAAACTTCTTGGACAGCAGACCATTCCTTAGTGTGAGACTGAGGCCCTGTAGTTGATGGAAGGTGTGTACTCAAAAAGAGTGAATGCTGTCAGTACCTCACAAGCTGCTTCCACAATATGTTATTTGGAGTGTGTACATATATGCTTCCAGTGTTTGTTAAGGTATGCATTCCCCATATTTGTTGTCCTAACATAGGATTCCATTTTACACATTCATTGCTCATGTTAGGATAACATTACAGGTTGAAAAGATGTGGAATGTGGTATTGTGATTTGCCGTTGTTTAGATCAGGAACAGTTGCTATTGTAATAGTGGTGTATACACTGCTGCAGCCATGGTATAAAGGTAATGTTTCAGATATGTCTCTACTGTAGGCCATTTGTCCCACCATTATGTTCATCTCTGTCCACACATCTTGGAATGACAGGTTGTTAGGTATACTGCAGGACTCTTACATACCCTTCAGATATCCCAACATGGTGATCACTGTGATGCAGTGCAGTTAACAGCAACAATAAGTGAGCATGTACAGTATGCATTATGGGTAGGTGTGTTAAATGTGTGCATGGCAAGTAGCATGGCCATAACATGGCCGGTGTATTGGCAAACATGAACAAAACAACTCCATACTCACCAGGAAAAGGCTGCTGCCCCAGTTGTATAACAGAAAGACCTAAATAGTGTTGTGAGAGATGTAATGTCAGTAGCCGCACCTGTGGTATTGGTACAGGATGGGAGCAGCATTTCAGCACATCAACAGTACAAACCCACAATACTAGAGATTATGCACATCTGTTCATTACTACACTGCAGCAAAAGAGTATATTATCGGACATATGCATATAGATACTTTACAGATGAAAATGGATAAGCAACAGTGGTTTACTAATGTGCCCCGGGGCCTTACCTGCATGGTCCTTGTCCATTGTGTGGGTGGAACCCACCTCCACAATGCTGTCTTCAGCTTGCTGGCTTGGCTGGCAGGCGGCTGCCCCAAGGCTGGCAAGGAGCTCCTCAGCATGTGGGGGCTGGCTGGCATGACACCCCACCTGTGGCTAGCTGGTTCCTCCTAACTGCAGCGGCACGCTGACGGGCATGATGGATCAGATCTGTGCAGCAATGCCGCACCTGATCATAATTGTGGTTGTGCAGTCCAACATCATTTACCCTGTGGATGAGCTCGTTCCACAGGGTGGTCCTCTCCTGCAGAACCTGGGCCTTGCACCCAAAGAGGATGGCATGATGGACTATGAGGTACTGGATTATTGCATAATTTTCCAGGGGTGTGTATGCAGGCAGACATTCCTGGGACATTGTACCTGGAAGACAAATAGGAAAAAAGGTCAGAGGACCTCATACAGTTGTTCATGTGCACATCAACACTGGGTTTTACTTGCATATAATCCAGGCTATACTATAACACTGTAAGCTATCATGGTTTGTACATCTTGCATTATTACACTCCTGGCCCTGACCTGTCCAGTTCCCCCAGTGTTGGACTCTTAATGGCATAATCCACTACACAATATTAATTTCTGTGTGTTGGGATGACAGTGGCCATCTTCCATGTGGTCGGTGTGTGGATGGTGGCATGTGTGTGTTTGAATGTACTGTGTGATGGGACTGTGAGGACATGCCTGTGTTCATGTAGGAGGCAAACTGTGATGTTCTCATGCCCCATGGAATCTTGTTGTTGTTGCCATGAGTCAGCATTATGTCCATGCTCACCACTGATGTGGGCAGGAGTGTGGGTGAGGTGCATATCCCCCTGTACTACTGTTGGGGACAGGATGCCACTGTTCCCATCTATCCTGTCTGATGTAGGTTGGCTGTATGTGTGTATGAGGTGTGCTGTGCCCCCAGTACAGGTGGACTTGTGTTACTGGCTCTGAGACTGCGTACATATGTATAGACATGGTTGCAATTGGTCTTGGTGGTTTGGATATGTCTGATTTCTAGTCATAGCCAGCCTTATAGGAGGTCACCTGTGAACTTACATGCTTGCTCAGATAGAGGTGCATTTGTTTCCAAGTTGTAGTCTGCACCTATATGTCCCTGTACAGCCACTATAGCAACCTATTATCTGCTTTGTGTCTTAGTGGTGTCCACCAACAGGGGATTACTCTATCATTGGTGGAGGAAGGCTGTACAGGTAAGGTACTGTTGATTTCATATAGCTACAGTGGATATTAAGTGTACAGACCCTTGTTACAATGCATGGTACTTGTGCAATTGGAACATGACCCCACAAAAGCACACATCAACACAATCCCCACCTGTGATGTGTCCTATAGCCTGCTCAGTTCAATAGGGAACATATCAACCTGTCCCGTGGAAACATATAGGTTCATAGGTGTGTACTAGACTAATGGCCCTGGAGCCTTTACAAGCCTAACCCATAGGATTACCCTGGCATCTTACCCCCACCTTAGTTCCCAGTGCTTCTGTCGAGTAAAGCCACTGGAGTGATTCCCTGGGGTGAATTTTCTATTTCCCATCCACTCATCAAGATTTCTCTTGAAGAGGGCCAGTGAGGTGCTCTGCTTGACATGTATGGGAAGTCTATTCCATAGCATGGTCATTCTCTGAGTTATGAACCTGTCCCTCCAGCATATGGGAAGAAATACTCAGTACAGTAAGCCAGTTTAATGTGTGTACACACCCTTACACTGATATGTTGTATAAACACTTTCTCAGATGAATACAGCATCGATTTGTCTTATCACATCTTCACTTGGCAATGGTTGCTCACCTTCCATTAAAACAGCTTTGTTTCTTTTTCAATAGAACTGTACAGGTTATGGGTCACATTTGAGGTGAGGAACATTTTGACATGACTTCCTGTGGTCCCATTGGCATACAGCACACAGACCTGGCATTCCAACAGGGCTGTGTACACTTTGATATCCAGTGTATATGGGTGATGATATAGCTGTTAGTGGTAGGCATGGACAGTGGGTCATAACACAGTTGTACACTTCTCTGATTACTAAGTGATAAGCATACCTACTGTACTACTCATATCAGTGTCATGGCAATGCAACAATTAGTAGCAGTACACATTTTATTTTGTTGTATCCAGCGACAGTGATATTACACACATGTGCAACATGCACATCCTATTTTCCGGACTGCTTGTGACCCATGTTATTACTTTTGTGCCTTTCAGTTGAACATACACATACATACACATGCTCTGGGGATACCTGGTATACATTTATATTCTATGTCATTATGGAACACTGTATTTACAGTCTTGCAGCTCAATCATACGTCTAAACCTGTTATACCATGACTTCTGGTCATCGGTCCACCTCACTGGGTGACAAACCAGGGAAGTCAATTTTGATAATGTATCAATATAGCTGCCGTGTAAGTTACTACAGGTATCTGTAACAACTGTGAACTTTGTCCAGAAGAACACTGTATAGTTGAATGGTATTAATTCAATATATCACATGCAGTTTAACACAGACATCTGCAACAGTGCTTTACTATGCTTATGCCCTATATAGGTATCCTAGATTTACAAAACAAACATGTATAATACTCATATTCACAGTAACACATGGATATGGGCAACATCCTATCAATTGGCCTAGCAGTGGCACAGACACAACTGTTTGACAGACACTCTAGTGGTTGTCACATGTGAGCTGTCCTTTCCCAGGGTGTGTCAGGCTCCTCAGTTGTGAGCTAACCTATCCACCTCTTAGAGCATCACATGTGGACAGGGGACAGATTGTAGATATGCCTATTACAAACCTATGAAGTTTGTGCATGATACATTTCGCATTACCATGACTGTTCTGAAGGTGGTGGGGTCTGAAACTCATGTGTCTGTCATGATGTCATTACTTCACCTTCCTCTATTTGCCAGTGAATATAGATGTTTGGAGGAACAGAACAAACACTATGATGGCTATATCTTGACATTCTGTGCAGATCTGCACAGTTGACAGGTACGGCCCATTAGAGACAGAGCCAGATGCTATGTCCATAGCATTTGTTCAGCAGGACATTATTACAGCAAGTATTGATGGCATATACACATCTTTCATAATCATCTATCCCATTATTACAGGCCAAGTACTACATTCAATTACACGCTTACATGTTTCACATACCTGGTTTATCTTCAGGTTCCTTCTGTGTACAGGGTGTCTTCTTGTTTCTTATTTTGAGGTTTTGTTAATGTTTTTTTTTTTTTTTTGGTGTCTGTCTCTCTCTCTCTCTCTCTCTCTCTCAGTCTCTCTCTTCACTACTGGAATCAAGCTTGTTTGAGTAGGATGAAGCATGGCTTTTGTAGGTGATGCTCATGTTCGGGTGATAGCCTCTGCACCAATTGCTATTCCCACTTGCTAAGTGCATGCAGGCAGCTGTGTAGTTCTTCCAATAGCCAATGTCATAGCAACCCACTACTATAAATAAATACATCATGTGGACGATGTCCCTTTACCTTTCCTGTATGGAAGACATCCTTCATGTGTTTGGGCATCAGTGTTACAGACAGGCAGGTAGGAATACCTCTTACAACAGAACTTGTGGACACAGGCCAACTACATGCTTGTATAAGGCTCCAGACCTAGGGAAAGTGTGTGAGTATTGCTATTATATGCATTGAATACTGCTTGTTTTACAGGGTTTGCATGCACATGCTAGTTTTGCATGGAATGCAGTCTGTCTGCATAGCTCTCAACTGTGGGCCTATCCACATGATGGCCAGGGAATTGGCTAAGTTTTGCCTGTTCCCCACACAGGTCTTGTCCCTGACATAACAGTGGCATTCTCACCACTGATTGCTATGAGTACATGGCAACATCCATTTGTGTTTCTGACTTCATATTCCATACAGGGTATGTTGCAACCAATCTTGTAACACCAGCAACTTTCACAGTGTATAACAGCAATATTTCAAATATGGCCCTGTGTTTCAGCCTCTGTCATCCACCTATATAACAGGTTTTGTCCAGATATCATGCATTAAGAGGTTGATACGTATGGTCTACCATTATTTAGTGCTGACACTCCTGCTATCATACCAGTGATGTTGTGGACTCCCACACAAGTTGTGGGGTAGAGGCCATATATATGAGGGCTACAGCTGGACAAAACATGTGTGACCCTGTAAATTCTGGAGGTCAGTGTATGGAGAACACTGTTATATGCCCTTGTAAGACATTTTATGGGGTGGGGTATTAAATGTTTTTAACCTAGGCTGTTACAACATGTGAGGGATATCAGTAATAAGAAACATTAAGGTATATTGCTGTACATTTTCATATGTTTCACCATGGGAACAGTGGTGGGCCAGAGGTTACTGTCTTGCACAGAGTTCTGTTTGTAAGTGTGATAGTGACATTTTAAGTTAAGCATTGTTATGTAACTGATACATTTACCTTGTGACAACTGATACTTTTCCCCTAGGGGGTTGAGTACAGAGTGTAATTGGAGGCTGTTGAATTGTAATTAAGTATTGATTGATTCTTATCTTCAAGGCAAGTGTGTTTTTTACTGTTGTACTACTTGAAGGCTTTAGCCTAGACAGCAAAGTATGTTACATTTTGTAGATTACTGTATCATATGTTTTCTTTGAGAGTTGCATAAATCAGTTATTATGTATAAAAAATGGCATAAACAACTGAAATAGTACACGAATAAATATTTATATGTATGCAAACTGTGTGTGGTGTCATGTCCTTTGTATTGTGTGTGGGTATATGTTTCATGCAATAATTCTCATTTGTAGGAAAGAATCAGATACTGGCCATTTGAAAAGGTGGCAACTGTAGGAATAATGACTGATATTCTGTGCATCCTCCATATATACTCTCTTTATATGTATATATTTATACATACATATATATATATATATATATATATATATGTGTGTGTGTGTAAGTCCTTATATATTTATATATGTATGTACATAGATCATTACGAGAAAAAAGGGCTCTGTCTTTATACCAGATGTAGAGGAGGAGTTGCTAAGTTTTGTTGTGTTTTTATGCAGTGCATCCAAGTGTTGATGCATTTTGTTGCTATATCATCTTAAAGAAAAAAAAGCATCGCTGCATTGAGTCTCCGTTCCAGTTTGGTGGTACCTTTGGATTTTATATATGTATGTATGTATGTGTATGTATATATATAAATATATATATATATATATATATGTGTGTGTGTGTGTGTGTGTGTGTATGTATCATTAGAATGTTTAGTGCTTCCACATTGTACATTCCCTATGGTAGACTGACTGTTCTGCATGATATGTTAGTGAAATCATCCCAACATCTTACAGCTCAGATGGCTTAGTGGTAACTTGTGGCTATGTTGTGCAGGGTCCTGGGTTCAAGACTTGAAAGTGTTAGTTATTTTGTTGCAAGGAAGAACAGTTCAGCTGGTGAAGAAGTGATAATGGCAATAATTACAAAAGGTCCCTATTTTGGGCTCCTTCACCCCCATTTACAGTGCCTTTGGTCAGATGTTTTGCAGTGAGAGGTTCATAGTGTGGAACTGATGTCCGAATACACTATATATATTTATATATATATATATATATATATATATATATATATATATATATATATATACATACATATATATATATATATATATATATATATATATATATATGTTTGAGAAAACATCAGTCATAGCTACAGCTCAAATGGCTTATTGGTAACTTGCTGTGTCTATGGTGTGCAGGGTCCTGGGTTTGAGACTTGCAAGCGCTGATTATTTTGTTGCTGGGCAGAACAAGGGCTGTTGAATACAGAGTGATTAGGGCACTTTTAAGAAGTTGTAAGTGGGTTTCTGCAGCAGTAAGCAATGCTAATTTCCAGTTAAATATGTTTGTAGTTAGCCTTAAAAGTGCTTAATCTGTGTAGGCATTGCTTAGCACCATGGAATCAGGCTTAACCCCGCTTACTACTGCTTAAAAGTGCTTACTCCCGCACTAATTTCTTTAAAAGAAAAGAAAAAAGGGGTGATAGGAAAGTGGTGAAAAAGGAGGCACACTAAGGAAAAGACAATAGGGAAAGTAGCTAGGGATGTGCAGGACAGGTGTAGGGAAGGTCCATACCTGTCCATTTCTTCTACTGCAACAGCCTTGCATATATACCTAATTTGGAGGTACATTTGGACAGTCAAACCCCCTGAGAGAGGAGTGAGGACAACAATAATGTGTTGTGAAACCAATTAGACCAGATTACATGTGTACAGTGGACACGTGTGCGAAATGGACAGGTATGTATGGAGTTAAATTTTTTGGGGGGGACAGATTGCCCTTTGTTTTTAAGGTTAAAGTGGGATGTTGGGGAAGGATAGCAGGTATATTTGGGGAGGTAGGTTGGGTAGGAAGACATACAAGGCAGACAAGACAGCATACAGGGGCTGTATATGACATGTGGGGAGAAAATGCCTTGAGACGGGGAGGGGTGGAAATGGAAACAGTGGGACTGAGGTCCCCACCCATGGGCAGTCACCACTGCACCTTCACAGCCCCGAAGGTGGTTGTTGTGGGGGCTGAGCATGAGGGGCAGGCTGACCCTCTAATTGTGCCACATGGCCCTCAAGCTGGCATAGCAGATCTCCAAACTCCTTTCAGAACTTGCTATGCACTAAACTCCGAACCTGGCTTCGGGTGACAGGGTCCTGTCTGCTCCCACTCTTAGGGTGGGGATGAGCCCCATCCCCTAAGATAGTTCCACCCGAAGGTGGTGCAGGACCAATGCATGAGGAGGTCCCAGGATTGGTCCCAGATGTGCTGGGGCCTGGTGCCACAGCCAGATGAGGTGGGAGAGTTTGGTCCACGGGGACTAGTCTTCCCAAATGTGCTATGATGTTATAGTTTTAAAACATATGTGGGTTAGTAATAGTCAACACAATCTAGGATTAATTATAACAGCATGCATAGATATTCCCATTAACCCAAAACAACAGATTTGGAACAGTTGCATAGCAAACAGAATACATCCATATATGGAACCACAGTGGCCATAACAACGGCATGCCGGTTACATTGATAGCAACAGGTGACCAATGATAGTATTTCAACATGGAACATTAATAGAAACACATTTCAATATTTGTTGAACAATAGGACATATATCCCAACAGTAGGTTTGGTTTAAAACATACCCATTGATTTGTGTGTTTAGATTATTGTTGCAGATATGGTGGGAGGAGAGAGATGTCAATTAACTTGTATATCCTTGCAATACTCACAACTTTAATGATCATTGCTGTAATCATTACTCTATGGATATTATTACAATACCCTATGGCCTTGGTTTGGGCAGTGGTATGTTTGTACACAGTGTATACTTCAACTGTTTATAGCTAAATTCTACTTCTCTTACCTGGTAGACCTGTGGTGGGAATGTTTGTTAACACTACCTACTGTTTCTACACATATTCCCAAATTCCTAGTTAAAATTATAAATATACCTCTCAACCTCTTAATACACATCTGGACAATGCTTGACAAAATGGGGGTACAAATAGGAACATATTTTAAATATTGCTCTTATAAACTTTTAGACAGTTACTAGAGTTACATGATGTTTTAATATACACTTTCTGAAGGATTTGAGGTCTGACACTCAAATATATGTCATTATTTGGTGACTACAATCCTGAGATCATCCCAGTGATTTGCCAGAAAAAAGAGGAACAGGCCAAAAATATGAGCCAATTATCTGGACATTATGGGAAAATCTGTACAGTTGAGAGGTATGATTATGCATACACCTTACTACCACTCCCAAGATTCAAACCATGGCTGTGTCTGCTAAAAATACAACAATTTCTGTTCATCAGAGAGAGCTATTTAGAAACCCCTGTCTGTTCCTTCAGTGTTTTCTGGCTAAGTCTCTCTCTTGGTTATACAATCTGATCTTGTAATTACAACAGTCTTATACAGACATTCCTAGACTTATTTTTATGCAGCACAGTGTGAGAAACAGTGGTTGACACTACAGTACAATTGTGATATCAGACCTTGATGAATGCGACGTTAGGCCATACGATACCAGAGTAAACACAACCAGTCCAGGATTTAAAATGTTATTGCCAGGCAGTTAGTTTTCTCATCTGAAAGACCTGTGGCGGGAATGTAACACTACCTGACTGTTTCTACACATATTCCCAGATTCCTAGTTAAAATTATGCACATACCTTTCAATCTCTTAATGCACAACATCTGGACAAAGTGTGACAACATGGGGGTACAAATAGGGACATATTTTGAATATTGTTCTTATAAATTTACAGAGCTGCTAGAGTAACAGGATTTGTTTTAATATACATTTTCTGAAGGATTTGAAGTCTGAAACTCAAATGTATGTCATTTAGTGACTACAATTTGAGATAATCCCAGTAATTTGCCAGGGGGAAAGAGGAACAGGCCAATAATAAGAACCAATTATCTGGACATTCTGGGAAAATCTGTATAGTTCAGAGGGATGACTATGCATACAGCTTACTACCAAACTCCCAGGATTCAAGCTATGGCTGTGTCTGCTAAAAATACAATTTCTGTTTCTTCAGAGTGAGCTATTTAGAAACTGCTGTCTGTTCCTTCAGTGTTTTCTGTCTAAGTCTCTTTGTTGTACAATCTGACCTTGTACTTACAACCTTATACAGACATTCTTAGACATATATTTTTTATGTAGCACAGTGTGAGTAACAATGATTAACACAACATTACTATTCAGAGAATGCAATACTAAATGTCATACAATAGCAGAGCAAACAAAACCTATCCAGGATTTAGAACTTTATTGCCAGGCAGTTAAATATCACCTATATGGGACTATAACTGTCATATTGTCTGGTTTATTCAGTACAATCCATACACAGATTGTATACTGCCAGGTGACTTTCTACTGCTTTATCTTTATTTGGTATGACTACTACAAGCAGGATTGCTACTCAACAGACTCGTGATGCAGCCTTTGCAACCTACTGGCATGTGCTTCCTGATTCACAGCCTGCTCAGCTGCAGCTATAAACGGAATAGAGAAATATTTAGGCATACCTATACATCACATACACAGGCTAGACTTTGGTAAACAGTTATTGATATGAATGCATACACACTGCTGGGACATCACCCCCTGCATGGCTTTTTGGACCCACTCATCCAAGAGCTCCACCTTCCTCCACTTCAAGTTGGCATAGTGGTGCCGGACCTGCTCAACAGTCCGAAGGATACCAGTGGCACTGGTGAGATCATGGGCAAGATGGTCCCGGGCTTCCACTTTATATTGGGAGCCCTGGTACTGGCCCTGCAGCAGTCTCTCATCATGGTTATTTATCAGATGTACTACCATGACCTTGGACTCCTGTATGCCACAGTGTTGGGCCCGGAAGGACATGCCCTTGCCAACACCTGCCATACTGCCTACAGTGGGAAGCTGCAACCAGTTATGAGCTGTATTCCCTCCTGCAGAGTTTAAATACAGCCGATTTCCCACCCTTTGCTGTGATTGGATGGTTTTCAATATGCTGAGCTAACTAACCTATGGGCAAACCTGCTTAGCTAAAGTTGGCAGTGCTTAAAGGGGCAGGTTCAGCACTGCATACCAATGGGCAAATCCACTTAGCTGGGCTACTCATTGCTTAGCAGTCACATTTACACAATGCTTACACCTGGTAAGAAGAGCTGTGCAATGGTTAGCATTGCTTATTTTTTTTATTTTATAGACTATCTGCTGTATGGGATTGATTCATCATTCATTACAGATTATAAATTTGTTTACTGTCCCTGACATCCCCAATATGCTTTCATTATATTTATTCATGTGTGACTATACTGTATGGGGAACTTGTGTTTATATGGGGGTTTCACAACTTTATTAAATTGACACCTCACATGTGGACCTACTACAGTACTCTGGTTAACAAATATATGTTATTTAGTAGCTAAATATAAAAAAAAAAGTTTATGTATTGCTTTCATATGTAAAGTGCAAAATGGTTACAGTGGGGATCGAACCGGGAATGGCTGCTTGCAAAGCGTACACTCTAACTGCTACAGTATTGCAGTATTACTTATGCTGGATGTCTCTTGCTATTTAACTTCTTGTGCTGTTTAAGCTGGACTAAGCATAGCTAAGCAATGGGCTCACCCATGCAGCTACGCTTAAACTTTATTGCAAGTTTAAAAAAAAATGTATTTGTTGTGATTTTTTATTTCTACCCTTCAGAATATCCCTGCTAATGCTAAACCTCTTATTCTATCAGCTTTCTTCTTTGTGGGATGATTGTCACTTTTAGCTTTGTCCACGTTCCTTACTCTGACGGGTTGGGAGGTGTGCGCTATATGCTTATGCTACATTTGTTATTCTATCAACTTTTGGCTTGGTAGGGACGATTGTCCCTTATGGCTTTGACCAGATTTCTTATCCTGAAAGGGTTGGGCGTGTTATGACCATTCTCACTTGTTTTAAATTGCCGAAAGGCAATTCTGGAGTGCAGGGTATGTGTGTATTGTGAGAGCTCTGCTGTCAGATACATCCCCTGTGCTCATTCATGGAACCATGTCTGTTTTAGAGCATTGCAGTGTGAATTCAACATAGTCTATCCTAGAATCCTGAAGAATACAAGTAAATAAAGAATATATATCAACTGTAATAATAAAGTTTTTTTGACTTTCAAACTTATACTTATAGGTGAATTTTCTTAATGTAACTAAAAAGTCCTGAGACTTTAATATACAATCCAAATTTTGGACTACTAGGTTTAGCATTGTGTCCAAATATAAAGAAATACCTTTGTTCACAGAAATGGGGGCAGACACTATTGATCAAAAAGGTGGATTAATTGAATCTTTATAAATTTCAGGAATCCCAAACATTATACCTAAAACAGGTTTGTCAGTTAACATAAAGTCATGGAATTCTGAGCTAATGTATTCCTCCATCAAAAGCTCCTATATAAAAAAAACATTTTATATTACAACAACAAGCATGTGCATCCAAAGCTGAGGCTAACACATATTCCTCTAAGTTGTTCAACATTTTTTTCCATTGTAGAAAGGTAATCGGATTTTTGCATGACAATCAACTCCCCACCTTTATTGGCTTCCATGTACCTAAGATCAGCAAAATTCCAGACATTTTGTACACAGTATTAAACCCAGTAGTCTAAAAATTGAATTGTATATTAAAGATTATTGGGACTTTTTAGATAAGTTGAGAAAAGCAAGAGTAAGGAAATGATCTAATAGTGTGATCTATTTATGCTGTAGCCTTCTTGATATTATACTAAAAAAAATTATTTCTTGTTAACTAGAAATATTTATAAACAATTAAAGGGGGGGTGCTATGGGGTCAGCGGTAGCACCAGCTTTTGCAAATGTTGTGTTAGCATGGTGGGAACAGATTGTGCTGACTCCTGTTATTGTTACCTACAAAACTGTTTTTATGCAAGATATGTTGGTGATCTGTTTATTTATTATTGAAGGAAATAGTGAGGACCTGGAGGCTTACTTTGCGCACTTAGATAAATCTGATTTTTTATAGTTTTCACTAGGTAACCGGGGTCTTGCTGCTAATTTCCTGGATGTGTTTATTTCTTGGAATGAATCAAAACAGAGTTTTGAAAGTGAGATTTATAGGAAAAATACACTTACTAACAGTTATTTACATTTTAATAGTAATCATCCTTATTTTTTAGGAGGAATATCCCAAGAGGCCAATGTATTACGACCTCGAGAATATTTACAAATGAGTCCATTTTTGAAAAAGAGGTAAAATTGATTACAGCTATGTTTTTTGAAAGAGGGTACAAGAAAGATCTTTTGTTAAAAGTAGCAGAAGAAATTCATACAAGAAGGTATATTGATTTTCAACCCATTTTAGTGAAGGGGTTAGATACTTCAACAGAGACTAATTTTCTATCATTAGACTACAGTTTAGCGGGTTATATAGACATGACTATTGATAGCTATAATATTGTTTCAATCATTAGAAACAAATGGATAATATTGCAGGGCAACTTTGATTTAATTAATGTTATTGGAAATTCCCCCAGGTTTGTTCATAAGAATAACTACAATTTGAAAAGTTCGAATCCACAAGACGAGTAATCCAAAGCCAAACAAGCCAACAAGCCCCAATTGAATGAACGCAGTTTTATTTTTATAGAAAAAAGCGTTTTCGCCAAAAAAATAATAATAGTATCTGTTCTCAACAATGCATCTTAATTTACCCAAGAAAAAATATGCAATGGAAAAAACGATGCTAAAACAAGCAGTGTATTAGAATATACATCCGCTTCAATAATAAAATAGGAATAATAAGACAATAACTATATAAACTCAAGTTAAAACATCTTCATCTTAAAACAAAACTGTCAACATTTTAAGAAATAAACCTTTTATGACATTGAGCCTAATAACCATGTTAACTACCTCAAATAGCTCTGCAGTTTTAAAACTGCAGCAATGTTGCAATTTTCATTTTTAAGTATATACTGTTTTTTTGTGATGTGAATTAAGTCACTTCCTGTTCTTGTAATTTAAATTTGCGATTAGTGGTTGTGTTGTGTACTGTCTGATGAAGCTGCATTACTGACTGCGGCGAAAACGCTTTTTTCTAAAAAATAAAACTGCGTTCATTCAATTGGGGCTTGTTGGCTTGTTTGGCTTTGGATTACTCGTCTTGTGGATTCGTATTTGTTTTTTATCTACAATTTGAAAAGTTGTTTAAGAGAATGACAGTTTTAAGCTAGTTTATTCTGTTATGCAATCTAACAGGAATAAGAGAATGTATAAATGTGGGACATGGTCTGCTTGTAGGTATATTTTAGAAGGGCCTTTTGTTGATTTCAGACATCAGGCTAAAACATTAATTATACCTGGTGTGTTCGCTTGCAAAACTGAAAGAGTAGTTTACATTAGTGTCCGTTTAGGCTGGGATTTTTTTCTATATAGGAATGATCATTAGAAGTCTTGAAAAGCATATTAAGTAACATGTACATTGTGTTAAATCAAAGGATAAGAATAATGCTTTGTATAGGCACACATTAGCATATAAAGACTGTAAGAAATTTTTATTTTATGTCTTGGAACAAGTGCCGAAGGACTGCAGAGGAGGGAATTATAGGAATTCCATTGAAAGAAAGGAAACAGCTTAAGCTATGAGCAGACAAATTGCCAGGAATTAATGGTTCTATCAATATTGCGGGTTTAAAAGGATTGTATGTGTTTTCATTCAAATGTTCTGAAGAAGTCTTTTTGAAAGACAAAAGCATAGATTAAAAGTTCTTAACGCTAACATTTTGGGATCATGTCCTGTTTACTGCAAGCCTTGGTGGATTTAATTATTTTTTATATTCTCTCCTATAATGGTTTCCATAAATATCTGACAAAAGGAATTCTTGTTTGTATAATCTATGATTTTTTTTTACATATCTTACATTAGTAAAGTATGCTTCCCAGATCATTAGATAGTTAAAGTCTCCCAATATAATATCATTTCTGCTTACTGTAAGCTCATCAAGAATATTTAGGAATCTTATATGATTTGGGGGGATATAGAGGAGTTCCTATAGCATGCAGTGATATGCTAGTTGATCCAATTTAGTGTGATATGAATCTCTATGAGTTCCACTTATGGGTTTCTAGGTATCTACTCAGAGGCAATGTGGTCTCTAACAAGTATGGATAAACCACCACCACAGTTTGCACTGCGTGTGCTCAAGTGGTAAGCACAAAACATATGAAATGAGGGAGTGGTCTCCAGGTTCTTGAACATAGAATCTGTGGCCACATACATGGATGTGCTCTAAATTTAGGAGGGTCTCAAGATTTGGCAGTTTGTTTAAATGTCTAGCATAGACTAGAGCCAGCTTGATATGGTTAAGTTGTTGGTTTGTTTTCTTTTGGAAGTTATGTCATGTGGTCCATTTGCTGAACCATGCCTAAAAAAGGCACAATGGGAGCAGCAAAATCTTTAACCACTGTGAGGAAATGCAAACTGTCTTTGGCAAAGCAGGTACAGTTGTCAAGTATCTCTGCCCATGCTGACACATACTGTATCCCCTAGAATGACATAAGGTATTTAGCCTATTGTTATCCCCAATAATCTTTTCTTTATATATTGGCATTATTCTTGGTGACCAAAGGATTACACTCAGTACCAAGGTCTGTCCTGCATTTGTGAGTTGCATGGTGAGCAGTGTCAAGTCTTTCTGCACACCCTCAGGGTTCTGTATGCCAGGTTATGTACTCTAACATGGACTACTGCCACGTCATAATCATATTTGTCTGGTTTGAAACATCAGCAATCTTGGCTTTAGAAAGACAACTGACTGTCACAATGCCAGCCTCAAGAGTGAATAATCACTGTGTGTAACTAATATCACTAGTACATGTATATTTGTGTTTAAAAGTTGTTTTATGTACTTGAGTTCAGATACCCTGTTACTTGGTGGCATCCAGCAATGTTTAAGACAAACGGAGCTGCTGTGCTTTGTTTATGCTGGACACTTCTCTTAAAGGGCTGTTGTATACGGATTTAACTGCCTAAGCATAGGATAATTTAATATCTGTAAGTCTGAATTGTGGTGTAAGTGAATGAGGCTCAGAAGATGCATTTCCTTTTGAAAGAGAGGTTTCTAATTTGATTAGGCACTCATATCTCTCTCAAATAGATCATACCAAGCTAAATGATAAATCATTGTATGTGAGGATCAGGCAAATAGTACTTTATAATAGTAAGCAGTTTGCTATGAGACTGGCAACAGAGGGAAAACTAGCTTGATAGCCATTCATTGTGGATGAAAGGTCAAGTGGTGTTGCAGTGATAGATTAGATTGGAAAAACTCTAATATTATAGCAGGATTTGACAAATTTTTGCCTAGAGGAATGGCTTTACAAGTAGTAGGAAGTACTGGGACCTAAGTAGTGAGATCTAAGGAAGAAAAAGACAGGATATAAAAAATGTTTCATCTTACTGATTACTTATTTAATGAAATAGAAAAATAATATAATGTCAGGTAACCTGCTTGAAATACTAAAAATACTAAGTATTTTAAAAGTCTCAACTGCACTAAGAGGTCTACATAGAATTTGTTATTTGCATGGCTCCTGCACAAAGTCAGAGTAAATATAGTTCAAAGAACACAGACTCTGAAACTGAAGGTGTCTTCATCTGTTGAGCATTGTGCATAGTTGTGTAGACTGCCACCATACACAGTTAAAGTGAGGAGACAAAGTGAAAGAAACAATGAAAAAGCAGATAGAACTCCAGAAAATAAAATCCCTCCATCAGAAATAGCAGCAAATTATTTTCTGCTACAGAATAACTAATACACTCTGCAAGTTAACACCCTGACCCAAAAAATAAATAAAACTGCGACTGAATGGAAAAGTGGGAACAATGGTGGAAAAACACCAGAACACTTTGCTTAACAACATGGAGATGCTATCTAACACAATAACATAGGGAGAATATTTAGTGCAACAAAATGGAGGTTGTATTTATCATAAGGACAGCCAAGCAACTGTAAAAGCACAATACAAGGAACATTACATAAACAGATTAAAAGCTAGAATTTATTGTAAAACGTAGGAAAAATGCAGGGGGACACTTAGTTTACCCACAGTGAGACCAGTCTAACACAATAACAGGCAAATAACTGCTTCAAACACAAAATAAACAACTATAGTCAAAACAAACTGCAAAAGTTGTAAATACCAGTAAAATATACTAGAAAATACAGAAGCAAACATTATTCCATTATTTTTCCTAGCACTGGAGGATTGACAACGGAATATAGTTGGATGTGACAGAATGCAGAAGTGGACTATGACATACATGCCACTCCAGTGTAAAACTTTGATTATGTTTGCAACATGTCTGTACAGTAATTTTTCTCTGTGTCACTCTACTGCAGATCCAGTTATATAAAGGAGGTAGGACTGCAGTGACCACAGGCTGTGCTAGTTATTGACACACATGCTTGGTCAACGAGGGTTACCAGATCTGGAGTCACTGCTAACCTCTGTATCTACTTCTTAGAAAGGGACAAAAGCTCCTATTTTGAAAGGTGACAGTAATCTACATGGTCTCCCAGTGTCAGCTGCAGGAGATGGCAGTTTCCAAGGTGCATTAAGTAAATGGATGCTTGCCACAACAGTGTGAAGTATCTCCTGAAGTGATATATGAAGATGCATGACCATCAGGCTACCTATGAAGCTACTGACCCAGAAATCTATCCACCTAGGTGATTGATACCTGGGTTCATTGCCCTTTTAGCTGACCTGGCATTCCTGGCCTCATCCTAGTGTATACTTTCTCTTATGCATCAGCGTTTTAGTTCTTGTTCATTTTACAAACCTTTCAGAATCCTGTCAGATCTAAAGTATAAAACAATCCCATAGAATTCAGTGAAATAAGTAAGACATGATAAAACAGTGAGTTTGATATCACAAACAAAAAAGTAATTTTTTTTTTGTGTGTTAATAGAATGTGGTGATGAATATAAAACAGTTATAAACAGATCACTGCTAATATCTGGAACATTAGAAAAAATATTACTTAGTATCTCCACAACAACAGCTATGAAGTCTATAGCCCTATCACCCAGAAGTGTTGAACTCCATTATATACATTTATTTTCACAAGTGCACACACACACACACACACACACACAAATATATATATATATATATATATATATATATATATATATATATATATATTTTTTTTTTTTTTTTTTTAAGTCCAAATATTCTGCTCTAGATGACCCCGGGAATAAACTTCATATAGGCTTCATGTGAAGACTGCATGGAGTTTATATGTTTGCCTTGTGAGCAGCAGTGCTAATTACTTAGTCATGCTGTGCACCACATTTAAACAAAAACAAGTGTGGTTTCATGGTTAGCAAAAGTGTTACTGGACAGGAAACTGTGTAAATTAACAAAGATAGCAGCAGACATGTAGACCTGTTTACCTATGGGCAAATTAGGTCTGTGCGATTGCACAAAATACCATGATGATTACCCGGGTTAATAACATAACAATGTATACGGTCCAAACACATCACAGGACAGTGTATACAGTGCAGACATTCTGTACAAAAGTTGTGTAAATGATCCATAATGGTACATGGACTGCCATTTAAAATAAACAGTCAGGGGATATGTGTGTATTGAATAGAGGGACATGGATGAATTGTAGGAATGAACACGAGAAAGAGGACAGGTGAAACATCTTAATATACAGCAGATGAGGACATGTAAATGAAGACAGCTGTAGTAGTAACACTAATCACACATCAACACAATATAGTATGGACTGCACAGTGAAAATGTACATTATGTGACTGCTGCACAAGTTGACTTAACAATGGAGAAGATGTCTTTGTGTTACAAGCATCCTGGCATGAACAGTGGAGAGGACATCTATCAGGGATGTTATACACAATAGGGGTTAGGTGTGTATTGTGAAGCTGTGCAAAATGAGTTGTCTGAATATGACTGTAATGTCAGCATATGTCTCCACCAACAGTAAACAGAAACACACACAATCAAGAACAATATCAGAATAACACAACCAGTAATCCCAGGTGCAGTGGTAGCATTGTTGCCTCACAACAAGAGGTTCTCCTGTTCGATTCTTGGCTGGAGTGCCTTCGGTGTGGAATCTGCATGTCCTCCCCGTGGTCGAGTGGCATTCGAAAGACAAGCGTGATTGGGCGTGCCTTTGCTGAAGGTTGGGCGTCGGGCTGGCAACTCGGCACCATAAAAAATATCTACTGCCAATCATTAGCGGACCGGAGTTCCACTGTGGTGACCCCTAACTAGGAAAAGCCGAAAAGACAAACAACAACAACCAGTAATCCCATGTCTATGACATAACATATATGACTGATAGTGACCACAGATGGTTCTGCATGAACACACTTGTACAACTATCATGAGATCTCAGCAATCTATGAGGGTAATCAAGCAAACCATCCTGACACTGTAACATCTGCTGGAAGTATTAGGAGGGACACTGCTATACCTCTATGTGACATTATGATCAATCCAGGCTAGTTGACAAGTGTGCATGGCATACATATGGCACTATCCACACTGTCACAAATGTAACCAATGCCATCAATGTTGTGAAACAGTTAGGTATGTAATGTGTGCATCACTGAACATATATTATACATGCATTTGTTATATCATCTTAGTGGGGGTTCCACATCATCAGACAGTAATATTTATATAACAAACAGAATACCTAGGTATGGGGAATAAGATGTGTGGGACCAAACTGTGGCAAAGATGGTATGGCTGAGTTACTCATCCCTGGAAGATGTGTATGGAAGTACATGAAAAAGAGTGCATTGTACTCAGTTACTGGTGTGATGAAGGCTGTGAACTATGGAAGTATCATGGCCTTTGATATGGATGTCCTGCACATACTAAGGAGTTGTGTTACATACAAGGGAGTGGTCACGACTGTGGGCACATTCTGGTGGACATTCCACATAGCAGCTACCTCAGTATAAAGTTCACATACCACTTGGTCTAATCATAGGGGTGTGATGTCTAATTTATCATTGGATTGTGCATTTGTTTTCTTAACATAAGAAATATTCCATGTTTTTATTTAATCTCATGTGTCTTCATGGCTGTAGCATCAATCTTTGGTGTGTGTTGATACTTTCTGCATTATACTAATATCACAGCAGAAGTCTGACTTGGAGAGTGTCAGACAACACTTTATAAGTGATGACATCAGCAGTGTCTGTTGAAGAGAAGATGGTAATAGCAGCATCTCACATGCTGTTGTAAAATGCTCTTTCTAATGTCACACACACACAAACACACACACACACACGCACACACACACAAGCTGATTGCATTGAGAACAGAGCTAGCACACTGACTAGAGACCTCTATTTAATGCAAGCACCGCAGCACAAGCCTGACTTGGAGAGTGTGGGACAGCACATTACAGGTGATGACTTCAGCAGTGTTGGGTGAGGAGAAGATGATAATAGCAGCATACCAGATGATGGTGGTGTAAATTGCTCTCTCTAATGTCAAGCAAGTACACAAATAGACACAGACCCCCCCCCCCGGTTGACTACAGTGAGATTAGAACCCCTACCTAACTAATTTCACAGACTAGAGAACTCAGTACTTTATGTAACTGCTAGGGGACAAGTCTTACTTTTACAAGTTGCAAGACAATTTATAGTGGATGACATCAGTATTGGATGCTGGAGAGAAGATGTTGGGAGGCCTGCATGAAACAGATGTGTAGTCATGTCCAACTGTCAAAATATTGGTACTCTTTGGAACTGTAGTGGTAACTGCAGGATACACGACTATACTCTTCTGACCACACACACAGACACACACAGACATACACGCACACACAGACATACACACACACACACACACACACACACACACACACACACACACACACACACACACACACACACACACCAGCTGACTGCAGTGAGATTAGAACCTCTACTAACTAAGTACATGGATAAAGAGCTCGGTACTTTATGCAAGCATCATGGCACAAGTATGACTATTGCAAAGCTGAAGGACAATTTATAGTGGATCTCATCAGCACTGGATGTTGGAGAGATGATGTTGGGAGGCCTGTATGAAATGGATATCTGGCTATGTCTAGCTGTCAAGATACTAAACTTCTGCATGTTATGAGAGTGATGAGTGTGCAATGTTTAGTATTTGGTGTTGTGCTTTTAATGTGTAGGTAGACTTTAAGAGACAGCTTTACAAACTATGTGCAAACAGCTGTACACATTACTACAAGTACTGGAAAATCTGAATGTGTACTGTCTTTATAAAGATGTGCATGGTATAAAGCATTTATTATTTATTTAAGTAGTGTAGTTGATATATTTGTGAACAAGTACTGAGATACCAAGCTTGCAGTGCATGTGTAGAGATAACAGATTGCTGCAGTGTAAGAATGTGTTTTTTTCTTAAAAAGTGCCTTCCCTGTGTTTGTTTTTTATGTGTACTTTCATGGACAGCAAATGCGAGTCTCATTACTACAATTATGAGATTTCTCAGAACTAAGTGTATGAAACGCACCTGCTCCTTAGCTAACTCAGTGGCAGCAGGTGTAAATGCACTGACACATTTTTTTGGAGTCCAGCTGATATAGAGTTCAAATCCAGGTATATGTAATAGTTTGAAATAATTATTGATAATGCAATGAAATAATTATTTATGCTACATTCACTGTGTGTTATTGTATATTACTTTAGCACAGCGTGTTTAAGCAGCATTGCACGGAGGTAACCGCACCAAGGAAGAGCCATTCACCATTGCTTGGTATTGGTCCACAATGCCAAACTCCATTTAAACACAGAGGCCAAAAAGTGAAGGACTGCATTTTTTTACTTATGTGTGCTGTGTGTGATTCTATTTTTTTGACCAGATTAAAGGTGTTGAAATGGGGTAGATAGGAAAGTGGTGAAATGGGGCAAGCAGGTGGAAGAACAAAGGGAAAGCAATATAGGAATGTGCAGGGGAACCAACAAGGAGATGAAAGCGAATGAAAATAGATCAAATAACCAAACAAATGTTCGCTTGATGAACCAAATAAGGGCGCCAGGACCGCTGTGTAAAATCCAAACAGTTTATTGCAAACAACCTGAAAATTTTAACACTGACAACTGAAAATACGTTTTCCAGCTTCTTCATCAGAAAACAAAACAGTTTTTTAATTGTACAACCCTTTTTTTGGATGATTGGTTATTTACCCAATTATTCAATTATTTTAATTGAATGAGGTATTATATACTGAGTGAGTGTAGTTGCACTCCAGTTTTGTTTTCTGATGAAGAAGCTCGAAAATGTATTTTCAGTTGTCAGCATTAAAATTTTCAGGTTGTTTGCAATAAACTGTTTGGATTTTACACAGCGGTCTTGGCACCCTTATTTGGTTATCCAAATGTGCAGGGGAGTAGGAAAGAACCACAGCCATCCACTTCTTTAACAGTGTAAAATGACAATATGTACAGAACATTATCTGAATTTGAACTGTCACCTCAACAAAGATGGGTGACAACAACATAATCATGTTGTATAGTCAATTGGACCAAATCAAGTGTGTCAAGAAGACACGTGCAAAATGGAGAGATATGTATGGACAATATTTTTTTTGTGGGAAAGGTACCCATTTTTTAATATTTTTATGTCAGTAAGAGAGGAATGTTGGGTAAGGTATGTCATTATTTCTGGGTCAGGTAAGTAGGGTGGGTGAGGAAGCAGATGCAAACAGGCCAAACAAAACAAGACACAGGGACAGTGACACACAAAAGGTTGGGGGACACCATGATTGGGGTTAGGGAGGGTACAACAGACTCCCATGCCTGGCAAACATGGGGACAGTGAGAATCTAGTCCTCACCTGCAGGACCTTTGTCACTGTCCCCTTACTCCACTGGGTGTAGGAGTGCTTGATGTCTACTCATATGGACCATAAGGGAGAGCAGCCTCTACAGCTGGCATAGGAATGCATCAATGGTGCTGTGCATGATCCTACACACCAACCCTACACACCAACCCTTGCATCTCCTGGCAGGTGATAAAATCCCCACCTCTGCTAGTACTGCTGGAGAGTATTACAGCACCAGCTGCTGGGGTAGAGATACCTGAAGGTGCAGGTAGTGCAGGGTCACTAGAGGCAGTATTGCCAGGTTGGGTACCAGATGTGTTGGGTGTTGGTACAGGAAATGGTAGAGCTGGGAGAGGGTAAGCCACTAGAGTTGGCCTACCTCCCTGTGCTCTAAAACATTTTGTGATTTGTTAGAGGTGGATGACATGGAAATGTTTTGACGATACATAGAAAAAAATAGATAAGGGTTGGGGTGAGAAAAAAAAAGATAAAAATTAGTGCCATTGTGTGTCACATGCAATAGATTATGACAATAATAAAAGTATTTTATCTAAAATTTTACATTTAAGTATACTTCTTAGCAACTAAAAACTATAATTAAGGATTGCTCAAAGTAATCTTTGCAATGTGCAGATATTGCACATATGCTTCGTCCAATTATACAGATTAAGTTAACATCAGGGCATTTATACCACTTATGTGGAAATTAATTTGTGTAATATTTTTAATGGATTGCACTATTTTATACCTGTTACTTGTGGTATTTGAACCCACAATGTCTGACTATAGTCTTACAATTGACTCCTACAGTTGTGCTATACACTGAAGTGTTCATGCTTGCTTTTACAAAAACTATATAGAAAAGAACATTTTTAATTTAAATGCTACAATAACACTTCTCTTGTGCTGCATGTATGCCCCTTGCTTACCTCATTCTGTCTAGATGCTCAGCATGTTGAATGAAGAGAAGAGAACAGAAGAGTATTATGCATGCCATTCTTGCCTATATGTAGCATTCTAGCTATTATAAAGTCTCTTTATTAGTATACTTACACTACTGTAGGATGTTACTAGTTCCAAACTCTTCCAGCCATTGGTGGAATGTATCCCTTTTGTGTCTTTTCAGGTCATTAAAGTGATCCCTACCCTGTTCTCCAGCACTTGGAATGCACTGGAGACAGCCCTGGCCAGACTATTCCAAGCCTCAAAGTAGTACTGGGAGCTGGTATAGTCCCCCTGCAAAAGCCTTCAGCTGTGGAGCCTTACAAGGGGTCCAGTAAAGATTTTGGATTCCACAATACCCCACCAATTGCACACCTTTCCTTTTACAACTAGGCATGTCTGAGAAGAACAATATCCAATAATGATTTCCTGCCAATGAATGTTATCACATTTGCAGGTAGTGTGCAAACCTGAATAATTATGCCAACCACATTTGCATGATGTTAAGTGGAGATCAACAGTGCCAAACAGAGAGGAAAGCAGTTTTTGAAATTGGAAGGTTAATATGACAGTTAGCATTAGTTTGAGGGTTGTTTGCTGCTGGAACCGTTAGGTGATTTAACTGATATGTACTGGGGCCATACATTTCATGACCTGAAACATTTTTGGTTTGGCTTTATAAAATGGTAAAAATTATTTTTACAATTTGGGATTCAAACCTATGCACAAGAGGCAAAAATGTTCTTCCACAGTGGCGATTTTCCATCTTTGCCAAAGAACAAGTGCTTCTCAGACATAGTCATGAATTATATATAAATACATATGACAGATTAAGGGGTTACCCACTTATGTGTGTGACCTGGCAAGGTCCTGGCTTAAACATTCATGTCTGTGCGAGTGTTACTGAAGTCTGAAGGCCATTCAAGACCAAACAGCACAATTATAATTACAGAAACATAGTTGTCTGAATGCCCTCAGTCATACATATAATTCATATACGCTCCACTGCTATAGGTACTTATTGTTACTGTTATTTTTAATTATGTTTAATTAACTTTTTATATTACATTTAATATAAAGTGAAATGGAACAGCAATGAAAACATTTGGAATTTCCTTTATTATAACCCATAACCATCTCTATTACAACCTTACAATTACACTTGCTGCCACAGGAATAGTTAAATAACAGTTGGATATTTCCCTATTCATTATTAACTTCAGTATGTTAACCACCACTCAACACCTCTTACAGTGTTTGCATGGTGCCCAACAGAAATGAAAGCATCTGTTTGGAAATTGTTGACTGCTTCCTGTCTGCAGGTGTTGGGGAAGGATGCTAGACTTTTTGCAACATCGCTAAGCAGTGTTGTGTGATGGAAAGCAAAAAATGCAACAATGTATCCTTTTTGAAATTAAGAATATCTGCATCCTGTCTGCTTCATGCGTGAGCCATTACTCCAAATTTGAATGATAGTAAGTGATGCTCAAATAATACAAGCAAAGCTATCATTGTTTTAAGCCTTGTGAGTCGTGTTTATTAGGTTTCATTCTTAAAATAGAATGGAGAGACTTGAACCCTAATCTACAGATAGCATATGCTGTGTAGATCAACATGTTTAGCAGATGTGCCACACATACAAGTGATTCACAAGTGTAGTTGATATATTGGTTATCAAAAAAGTACTTTACATGACATTCATTGTGTTTATCCATTTCCCTTATTTGCAATAATCCATGCACCATGCAAATACTAGCATGAAAAAAATATCAAAATATATGTAAGTATACATGCAAGTTTTTACACAAGTCTGGATTTGAGCCCTCAAACCAATGAACCTTCAAAACACAGTAAGGGTGTCTTATCCCTCTTTGTCATAGAAACAGCTTTGTAGCAGAGAATGAAAATCATTGTGAATACAAGCAAGTCCAAAATCATCCACAATATCAGCAAGATGTATGTCACTTGTACACTTCTGATTTGTTAGTACATGTATTCATTTCAGATATAGTGCAGTGAGTGATCACACAACCGCATATCGATATTGCTTGCAGCAATGCAGCTTACCTACATTTAAAACCTTGATGCAATTACTTCTACACTTTGTAAGGCTAACCTGGCTGACACATCCACTGGAGGAAATGGAGTCTTAATTGCTGTTTTCTTTAACTTCTCCCTATCAGTAATCATTCACAGTTTGCAATCCATTAGCAGCAAACACTGAGGGAATGCCTGCACTGTGTTTACATATGCTACACAGAGCCAAGAATTCGGGATTCAGCAATTCTAATGAGTTCACATCTCATTTGTATCTTCACCATGCTCACAGGCTTGCATCTGCACTATAAAAAGGAAACGTGTAGACAGGTAACCTGAAGGTGAGGAGACATGTTTATGTGAATTACACAGAAGAAGATTGCTATTAGTCTGGATTTATCTGAACAGAAGACTACTGATATTGATAAGGTATGATTGCATTTTTCAGTTCTATACTGGATATGCTCAGATGTCATTTTGAAAATTATTTTTATATATGCAATAGCAATTGCTACTTTTATCTGTACGCACTTCTTAGAAGTTCACTGATGGCATAGGCATTTTTGTCTGGGCATTTTACTTTCTCAGATTCACAGCCTTAACTTTTATCCCATGTGTTAATGCTACAACTGTTTCTATTTAAACTCCTTTATTGTTATTTCAGTGATATGTAAATTCGCTATATTATCAATGACACAGGGGTGCAAACTATCTAGAATCACCCATAGACAACTCTGGGGGAGTGCTGGCCACAGGTAGTGGTGACTGGCAATTGCATAAAAATGACTGAGCTGTGGTAAATGTGTATACAGTTTTGGGACAGTTTATTTGAAAGCACGTATAAAAATTCACTGATGTTTTATTCCTT
Source organism: Protopterus annectens (assembly GCF_019279795.1). Taxonomy (NCBI): domain Eukaryota; kingdom Metazoa; phylum Chordata; order Ceratodontiformes; family Protopteridae; genus Protopterus; species Protopterus annectens. Next base: position 307,427,559 of record NC_056749.1, read on the forward strand.
TGTGTGGTAGCAAAATGTCATTTGACTGTTGTCTTGGGGGTGGGGAAGCCAAGTTTCATTTCTGTGCTGGCACAAGCAAAATTGCTTGTACAGAGGTTTGCTTTGTTATTGCTACTGCCCTTGTCTTGGATCCAAACTTACTTTGTGAGTGACTGTGATATGTTACAACCACATAAATCCTTTTTTATATTTGAATATCTTGAAAGCTTTTTGTTTCTCCAGAAAAACTACTTATGTGTTATACCCAAGTAGGACTTTTATTTATGTGATATTTAGGTGTAGTATCCTTCTTTTGTGTTTTATTTCACCTAGGACTATAGCACCCTAGTATCCCAATTCCTGCAAACCTCCCCCCGCTTTCAGTGACCCTGAGAATGATGCCCTTGTCCAAGCATTTAGGCAACATAGTGGCTTTCTGCTTGAGTGAGGCCATGAGGATATGTCTGGAAGAATGCAAATGTGGCAGCAGATAGTGGACAATGTAGATACAGCAGGACACATATCAGGTGCATTATAGGGCCACTAACATGATTTCATCAGCCTGGAGGAGAGCAGCTGCAGTGGTCCTTGGGCAGATGGCTACAGGAGGGGCTGATACAGAGCCACCACTGACACCCAATGAAGAGTTCTTGTCTACTGTCAGGGATCCAGAGAGCTCAGTAGAAAGTGCACAACAGCATGTGATTGATGTTAGTGCTGCTATTTCAGGGAGGACAAGTATGTCTCAAGAGGAGCTTCCAGGTATTCTTACTTGTGTCAAGTTATTTCTTGTACAGTAAAATATTGACAACAATACTTAAGTTTGTTTAACTATTTTTTTTGGGGGGGGGCTAATTATAGATTGATACAGTTAACACATTCTGATAGATTACACATGGGCTTGGGGTGGACATGTTATCCAAGTTTCTGTTAACTATATTATTAATGGGCATATAAAGGGTCAAATGTTTTTTACCCCTGTGTTACTGTTTGATGGCATCCTTACCTTTTGCTTAACTTCTTCCAGGAACACCCTGTCTAGGAAGTGTGGAGTCATCTGCACATGGTAAGCCAAACATTTTTATTTCAGTACTAAGGAGAAGTTCACAGAAATATTTATTTTATCTGCATATATAATGTGGGTGTCAGAGTGTGTGTATTGCTGTACTATCTGTAATAGTGCACCACTGTTAGTTTGTGAGCATATACCGAACTGTAGCTATTAATTTCTTTCCTGTGTTTGTTGCTTATTATCACAGGTGATCCTGACAGTGGAAGGGTAGGATGTTTACCACCTGATGTCAGACTATTGGGGTACTCTGATGATAGTGGTGGGCAAACAGGCACAGTTGGGGAGTGCAATGATTGAATCTGATACTGAGGTTGACATTCAGCTATCCCCTGTAACTACATCTGACACAGCTTGTAGGCCTACACCAACCCATTCCAGTGAGCCCTCAGATATTGGACGGGTGGAGTGTAAGACACTCAAACAGGTTAGTGTGATTGCTGTGGCTTCAGTGCCTCTTGGCTCTGGCCATAGCCAAAGTGTGGGTGAGGTTCCACACAAGATGGTTGTTAAGGGTGCTCGGATGAGGCCTGCTGTCCATCTGCCATCTGATCCAGTTGTGTCTTTCCATGCCACTCAACATATGCTTAGAGTTGTCATGGAGGTCCAAACATGTTTCAATACGGCCTCTGAGAAAATGCATAGGGGTGAAGATGTGGCCGAGGCTGACATGCATGACTGCCTCCACTGTGTTGGCGATTCAATGGATCAGATGAATGACACATTGCAATGGGCAGTGTCTGTAATGGAATGTCTGCTGGGAGGGGGATGGCATCCAAGTGAGCATAGGTCAGCCACATCATCTGATGTTAGCTAACATGGCCTTGCTGATCACGCAACTATAGTGGCACTACTTTCACTGCTCCATCAGTGGTTGAGGTGTCCACACCCAGAAGTGGCAGACCAAGCGATTGAGGTCCTGCATGTACTTATGAGAAGAGCTCATCCAGTAGACATCAGTCATGTTCAGATAGCAACAGTGCATCTGACTGTGGGCACAGATACGCCAGTACAAGTCCTGGCAGAGCCAGTTCTCATGTTTGGGTATGATGACGACAAACTGCCATTTTTACCATTCATGGCTCACACCTGTCCGATATACCAAGATGTTGCACAGAGCTTGGCTGTGTTCTCACACACCAATTTTACCTGGAGTGCCCCTACAGACAGACAGACAGACAGACACACACACACACACACACACACACACACACACACACACACACACACACACACACACACACACACACACACACGCACACACAGAACAGTTCCATGGCTCGGTGGCCATTTGATACTATATCCAAATGTCTGCCCATTTCTCTTTCTTACTCACACACACTCCTTACCTTTTGCGTCAGCCTAGACTTCCTGCCCCCCACCCTGTGCAAGTGATAATAACAATGCCATATCCTTTTCTCTGTCATTTGGATTCAATGATACATATGCTTTGTGTTTGACACTCAGGGTGAATAGCTGAATTAGTGCTTAGAGTATCTGTATCTGTGATGCAGTTTTGCTAACTGTACTGCCTTCCTACAGGCTTTTGTAATCTGCACGTCTCCCACACTCTAACAGCAATAAAGTGGGACCGAGCCATAAATAAAAGTAGGACAAGGGCTGAACAACAGTAAGACTTTTTAAATATTTAGGTCTCACCAAGTTAGACAGGTGATGAAATCAAACAGTTTTTGCATCATTATTTTTAAGATTTTTCTGAGGGATATGAAGTCTGAAACTGAAATGTGTCATGAATTTCCTAATTCTCTCTTTAACAATTTGCCAGTACATAAAGTAGGATGCCAAACAGGACATTTAGGGACCATCAGTACTTCTGAGTGGTATGAATGTGTGAATTTTTAATACCTGAGGCACATTACTTGATAGAGGACACGTGTATTCAAATAAGTCAATGCTGTGACATGTTGAAGTCATTGTTGTAAAAACCACCCACTTTTTACTTACTTGCATTACCAAGTAACAATATGCAAGGATATGAAATTAATTTGCATTTCCACACATTTTTTTAATATTCCAGGTTCAGCTCTTACCTTATAAATCTGGGAACTGCTACAGATTTAGTTCAGTGCTGAGTATGTCTGATGCTAGGAGAACACAGCCATTACATAGGTTAGTAGAGGCTGTGAGCATTGCCTGGCATCAATGTTACTAAATGTATGTGGATAGGAGGAAGGTTTTAGCCCCTTAGGAGGTGAGTGAGTGTGCTATTCATTGCCTTTTAGCCAATGCAGGGGCATATTGAGCATGCCTACAACTGCCTACATCCACAGCTTGTGCTGGCTCCCACTCTGACTGCTCACCTAATTGTGGCTTGGGTGACTTTGCCAGCTGTTTTGTCAGGATGATGTTGTGAAGCATGAAGCAGATAGTGAAGATTTCAATGCATGTAAGTGGATTGGACTGCAGGGCACCCCCAGATGTATCTAGGCATTGGAACCACTATGACTTCAGCAGCCCAAACACATAATCTATGATATTTCTGGCTTGAACAGGTGCCTCATTATAGTGTTTTTCAGTTGGTGCATGTGCATTTCTGATGGGTGTCATCAGCCATGGTTCCAGTGCACAACCTGCATCCCCCGGTAAATGACCCTGTGAGATATCACCCCTAGTCAACAGCTTATACAGTTGGGACTTATGCCAGACATGTGAGTAATGGTAACTGCCTGGGTTGCCAGCACACAGATTTAAGATGATTCCTTTAGCACTGCATACAACTTGGCAGTTGCTGGAGTGGAATCACTTTCTATTTATGTACACCCTGTTTCCCAGGTGGTACTTTCATTTCTACATGTGTAAAGTCTATGGCACCCAGTACTTCAGGGGAGTGTGCTACATGGTAGAATTGAATATTTGTAGCCCTGTCCTCTGGTGTACATGGAAAAATGCATGTACTCACTTGCATGTTGGAGCATAGTATTCAGGAATTAATGGAGGATCCTGGATGCTGAAACTTGTGACACCCCCACCTTGTGCCCTGTTGGTCTCTGAAGGATTCTTGCAGCTAAAGTTCTAAGTACTACACATACCTTTGTCTCCACTGGTATTGGTTCCCCCCTGGTTTGCCCTTGGTCTGAGTTGAGGACGACAGAGGTTGCACAGTTGCTGTAATATGTCTCTATCCACCCTGTAGCTCTCTACAATTTCCACCTCATGCAGACTGTAATAAAGTTAAACAAGGTCTAAATACTCTTCTCCTTCTTAGCCGTGGCCTATTATCAACAGAAGCAGCAGCATAGACTTCAGCCTGTTGCACATACATGTGAATTAAAGCAACAGCCACCCCTAGCAATCTTTCTGTGTAAACTCCTTTCCATGACTGTTTTGGAATTTGCAGGGAAAACCAGCACTGAGTCTACATGGTTGCTTTATAGCTTGCTGAATAGCTTGTCCATCTTGTATTGGTTGATTATCATATAATTCAGCTGCTTATGCTGTAATTAGCATACCACAGTGTTTACAGTGCTCATGTGGATTTATGTGCCATGTAGAGCCGCTTACTGATTCCTAAATGTTGTGCTACCATGTGCGCATAACGTCATAACTTGCATATGGTCTTATCAGATCATGTAGACTTTAATGAAACTCCCCCGACATGTAACAGCAGTGTATGCTTTCTTTATTTTATAGACATACACACACACACACACACACACACACACACACACACACACACACACACAAATATAGACATCACTTATGCTATTTAATTTTATAACAAAATAACTTATTTTGTTAGTTCTTCCATGAATTTCTTTGCTTATCATACTACAGGTCCATTTACAACATATTAGCATTATTTAATTTAACAAAGGTAATTGATAAACTCCACATTAAATTGCTATGGCTTGAGCTACCTTTCTCAGAACAAATCCTTACACTTTCAACAGTAAAATTATTATTTAGCTAAAGTATGTTAATACTCTGTGTTGTATAGTTGTCTTTTTCACTATGTAGTGGCATCTTGTTATTATTGAATGCACAGTCAAAATGTTACCATTATAATCCAGAAAACTGAATAAGATGTTCAACAGATTTAAGGGGTATTTAGATTGCCAGATAGTAAAGTGAAACTTTTTCGAAAAGATGTTATAACAAGGCCAAAACATGCATGTCCATAGCTAGTGGGATTTGGCTTTATTAGCCTGAAATTTTCCAGTAAATGACTTAAAAAGAAAAAAGGTCATGGGCATTCAGAATCGCCATATAGCTGAAACACCTGATGTACTTAAGGTCATTTGCATATATCCCATGTGCCTCTAATACTAGAGGTTTGAGGGATCACACAGTGGAAATTCTAGCTTAACTAGGATTTTCCTTTACTTTTTACTGATTATTTTTTTTTCTGTGTGACCTTTTTACTTATTGTTTTAGTTTGTTAGTTGGGAAATGTTGCAGACACCCTAATGGTAATAAACATCAGCTGGGTATAATAGTCCTGTGTTTCTAATTCTTAGTAAAAAAATCCGCTTGTCCTATGCTAATGAAGCCATAACAAGGCTGAAATATTCAAGTCCACAGCTAGTGGAAATTCTAAATTAGCTAGGACTTTTTTTTTTAGTTTTTACTGATTGTTGTAGTTTGTTAGTTGGTATAATTTGCATACACCCTAATGGTAATCAACATCAGCTGGATGTATCAGCCCTGTGTTTCTAATACTTAGTCAAACAACCTGTGTTTCTAATACTTTGTCACACAGTCCACTTTTGCTGCACTGATGAGGCTAGAACAAGATCGAAACATACACGTCCACAGCTAGTGTGGGTTTGGCTTTACTGGACAGAATCTGTCAATTAAATGACTTAAAAAGTAATGGACATTCAGAATCACCATATACCTGAAACATCTGATGTTTTTAAGGGTCATTTGCATATATCCCATGTGCCTCTAATACAAGAGGTTTGAGGGATCACACAGTGGAAATTCTAGCTTGGCTAGAATTTTCTTTTAATTTTTTACTGATTGTTTTTTTTTTCTGTGCAACCTTTTTACTCATTGTTTTAGTTTCTTATTTGGAATATTTGTAGACATCCTAATGGTAATGGACATCAGCTGAGTATAACAGCCCTATGTTTCTAATGCATAGTCAAACAGTCCTCTTGTACTGTATTGATGAGGCCTCCTGCATGTTCACAGCTAGTGGGGTTTTGCTTTATTGGCCTGAATTTGTCCATTAAATTACTTAAACAGAAAAAAGTTGTGGACATTTTAAATCACCATATAACTGAAACACCTGATGTTCTTAAGGGTGATTTGCATATTTCCTACAGTGGAAATTCTAGCTTGGCTACAATTTTCTTTTTGTTTTCACTGGTTGTTTAAACCGGATAATGATGGCAATAAAAAATCTTGAGATCTTCCCTGTATACACTGAGTCTCCTATGCAGCTCAGTGACCTCAGTTACAGACATTTTGATGCCCAGAATGAATTTGAAATTTATATCTAGTAAAAATTTTAACAGTTCAAACTATCATGCACATAAATGGGCAATTCCTCATGACTACACTGATCCCAAATATTATGTACAGGATTATTTTTTTTATTTTTTTGTTTCTTAATTGGCACTTGTTTACTGGGAAAGTATGACTGGGTAGGAGCCCATTTTCAGCAGTCTCTCCAAAGTATTATAAAACATTTTAAAAACAATAATTGTACACTCTTTAAAAATAATACAAACAACAAATATAGTTTAAATAATTATACCATATTTGACATAATATAAAAAAAATTCATTAGCAATAGATATAAGTTATGTGACGATTTAATACTTAGTGAAATTGCAACCAGTTTATAGGGAAATTAAAGGTAAGTTAGCATAAGAAAAACAGTAATTGCAAAACAAAGTGAGACAGAAAGCTTATGATATATTTAGAAAGGGAAAGCCAGAGGATATAAATTAACAGAAATAAGGAGGTGAGTGAAAAAGGGAAAGAAAGAGATACAGGGTCTGAATAGTTATTTGTTCACATTTAGGGATATAGTTTATCATGGTTTTGGGCATGAATAGAGCAATCTTTTGCCTAGAAAGTCTTTCTGAATAGTTGTAAAGGACGGGAAGAAGGATATTGACATGATGGATACAGACAAGGAGTTCCAAGTCTTAGCAACATGGTATGAGTTCTGGCAATGCTCAGCAGATAAATGCATTATGATCATCTGGTCTACAATTGTAATAAGTTCATTATCTGTTTGAGGCATGAATGCCAAGAAATTTGCCTAGAGAGGGAAGGATACCACATTACAATCGGTGATTCAATCAGAATTCTTAGTATCGCATGGAGATAAACCTGCTCCATATAATACTAGTTATACAAAAGTAAGATGAAACAGAAAACACAAAATCTCACAAGGGATAATTGGCTAGGCTTAAAATGACTCACAAGGGCAGTTAGCCTAGTACTAATCTATAAACCTATAAACACACACTGTGTTATCTGAATGACAAATAAGGCAGTAAAGCAATGGTGAAGAGGTCAACATTCTTGCATATTTCTTCTCTAAGGGAAACAGTAATATTCAAACTGATTGCTGTAATGTAGCAGACCTCAGACTGAAAAAGGAGTTGAAGCAAAGCCATTTCATGTTCTGCTGCTGCTGATTACAGGCCAGCGAAGTCGGCTTTTAGTGTCAGATGCTTGTGCTAAAGTAGTGTTGAATAAGTAAGTTATTTAATGGTATTGGATCATAATCATTGAGCTCCATGCTTTACAATAATATTATAACCAATAGAGCAAAGCAATGTTAAATCTTGGAGCCTTTTTACTAATGACATGAAATCATGCCAAAAAAGACAAATTTAATGCTACAAAGCTTTCAGGCTAACCACCCTTCATCAGTGCTATGAAAAATACATACATCACAATTTAAATAGGAGTTACTTAAAAAACATGATACCAGCCAGCCTATCATAATTCCTAAAACATTTTCCCACATGTAAAACTATGAAAACTAATTAAAACAATGAATACATATAAGAAACATACAAATTTTACAAACTTTCCCTCTGTCTTTTCACTAATATAGGTTTTAAGCTGATTGCATTATTCAAACCCAGTTTGCAGTCTGCTTGCAACCTAATTATCCACTCATATTCCTTTATTTCTAAAATATTATTCATATCACCACCTCTAATCCCCATAGTTACAATTTCTATCACTCTAAACTTAAAATTGTGTTTCTGATCATCTTCTACCAAATGTTTACTTAAAGCATTAGTATTAATATCTCTCCTAATCTCTGACTTATGCTCCACTATTCATTCTCTAAGTTTTCTATGGGCTTTCCCACATAAAATGATGGGCAAGCCATTTAAGTGGCTAAATAGACCACTTGAGCTATACTACATGTTGCGGAGCTGTTAAATAAAAATTCCCTGCCTGTTGAGGGGTGTTTAAAAGTATTTGTGTCATCATAAATATCATTGCAACAACTACAATTAAAGCATTTCATGGTCCAACATTTCATATTTCCATACTGGATTGGTCGAGGTCCGAGTTAACAATGACCGCCACCAGTACTGTTAGCCAACAGGGTGCTGGCGGAAAGTGGGCTACTGTCGGCCGAAGGAGAAGAGGAGGGGGAAGGCATGCCCAAAGGCAGGAAGAGAGGAGGAAGGTTAGGAGTGTAGTAGTGAGGGTAGGAACTTTGAATGTTGGCAGTATGACTGGTATAGGGAGAGAGCTAGCTGATATGATGCAGAGAAGGAAGGTTGATATATTGTGCACGCAAGAGACCAGATGGAAGGGAAGTAAGGCCAGGTATATAGGAGGCAGTTTCAAATTGTTCTATCATGGTGTGGATGGCAGTTGAAATGGGGTAGGGGTTATCCTAAAGGAACAGTATGCCAAGAGTGTTTTGAAGGTGAAGAGAGTGTCTGATAGAGTGATGTTTATAAAGCTTGAAATTGATGGTGTAATGATGAATGTTGTTAGTGCATATGCTCCACAAGTTGGGTGTGCGATGGATGAGAAAGAAAAATTTTGGAGTGAGTTGGATGAAGTGGTGGTGAGTGTACCCAAGGGCGAGAGACTAGTGATTGGAGCGGACCTCAATGGGCATGTTGGTGAAGTGAACAGAGGGGATGAGGAAGTGATGGGTAGGTATGGTGTTAAGGAGAGGAATGCAGAAGGTCAGATGATTGTGGATTTTGCGGAAAGGATGGACATGGCTATGATGAATATGTATTTTAAGAAAAGGGAGGAGCATAGGGTGATGTACAAGAGTGGAGGAAGATGCACACAGGTGGATTATATCCTATGTAGGAGGACCAGTCTGAAGGAGATTAGAGATTGTACAGTGGTGACAGGCGAAAGTGTAGTTAAGCAGCATAGAATAGTGGTCTGTAGGATGATGTTGGAGTGTGAAAGCAGTGCCAAGGATTAAATGGTGGAAGTTAAAAAAGGGTGATTGTGATGTGGAGTTCAGGGAAGAGTTAAGACAGGCGCTGGGAGGCATTGAAGAGTTACCAAATAGCTGGGTAACTACAGCAGAGCTAGTAAGGGAGACTGCTAGAAAGGTACTTGGTGTGACATCTGGACAGAGAAAGGAGGACAAGGAGACCTGGTGGTGGAATGAGGAAGTACAGGAGAGTATACAGAAGAAGAGGCTGGCGAAGAAGAAGTGGGATAGTCAAAGAGATGAAGAAAGTAGACATGAGTATAAGGAGATGAGAAGCATGGCAAAGAGAGTGGAAGCATGGAGGTGCTTAGGTGAAATGGCAGTGGAATTTTTAACCAGATTGTTTAATGAAATTTAGGAAATTCAGAGGATGTCTAAGGAGTGGAAAGGAAGTGTTTTGGTACCTATCCTTAAGAATAAGGGTGATGTTCAGAGCTGCAGTAACTGCAGAGGGATAAAATTGATCAGTCACAGCTTGAAGTTATGGGGAAGAGTAGTGGAAGCTAGGTTAATAAGGGAGGTGATGATTAGTGATCAGCAGTATGGTTTCATACCAGGAAAGTGCACTACAGTTGCAATATTTGCTCTGAGAGTGTTGTTGGAGAAATACAGTGAAGGTCAGAAGGAGTTGCATTGTATCTTTGTGGACATAGAGAAAGCATATGACAGAGTGCCTAGAGAGGAGTTGTGGTATTGTATGAGGAAGTCAGGAGTGGCAGAGAAGTATGTAAAAGTGGTACAGGATATGAACAAGGGTAGGGTGACATTGGTGAGGACTGCAGTGGGAGTGACAGATACGTTTAAGGTGGAGGTGGGAATTACATCAAGGATCAGCTCTGAGCCCTTTCTAATTTTCAGAGGTGATGGACAGGTTGACAGATGAGATCAGACAGGAGGCCCCATGGACTCTGATGTTTGCAGATGACATTGTGATATGTTGTGAGAGTAGGGACCAGGTTGAGGAGACCCTGGAGAGGTGGAGATATGCTTTAGAGAAGAGAGGAATGAAGGTCAGCAGGCCTAAAACAGAATATATGTGTGTAAATGTGAGGGAGGGCAGAGGAATGGTGAGGATACAGGGAGTAGAGTTGGTAAAGGTGGATGAGTTTAAGTAATTGGGATCAACAGTTCAGAGTAATGGTGAGTGTGGAAGAGAGATGAAGAAGAGAGTACAGGCAGGGTGGAGAAGAGTGTCAGGAGTGATTTGTGTCAGACGGGAACCAATAAGAGTGAAAGGGAAGGTCTACAAGAGGGTAGTGAGACCAGCTATGTTATATGGGTTGGAGACGGTAGCATTGACAAAAAGGCAGGAGTCAGAACTGGATGTGGCAGAGTTAAAGATGTTAAGATTTGCACTGGGTGTGACTAGGATGGATAGGATTAGGAATCAGTATATTAGAGGGTCAGCTCATGTTGGACAGTTTGGAGACAAAGCAAGAGAGGCGAGATTGTGTTGGTTTGGACATGTGCTGAGGAGGGATGTTGGGTATATTGGGAAAAGGATGCTAAGGCTGGAGCTGCCAGGTAAGAGGAAAAGAGGAAGGCCTAAGATAAGGTTTATGGATGTGGTGAGAGAGGACATGCAGGCGGTTGGTGTGAAAGAGCATGATGCGGAGGACAGGAAGAAATGGAAACGGAAGATCTGCTGTGGCGACCCCTAACAGGAACAGCCAAAAGAATATGATGATGATGATGATGATGACACACTTTTTTTGCTTTCTTAAAATCCTTATAACATAATTTTCTTTTCAAGGATTCAGAGTTCCTTTAAGCAAAAGAAGGTTTCTCACCTATCACATTTTTAATTTTCGTCATAGCCATCAATATTATCCATTTTTTTTCAATTACCTGCATCACTTCTTTCATATTGACATTAAAAGTAGAAACATACCTAATTATATTATCCTTTCCTTTCTTTAATTCTGTTTCCTGTATTCCACTTCACCCAAAAACGGGTTTGTATTTACTTTGTCTTCCCTTAACCACATCCTCATAAACTTATTTTAGGGTTTCATCTGAATAATCATTCTCTATGAATTCTTGTTTCATGTTCTTAATTTGCTTATCAAATTTCCTTTCTTCAGTATTCAACCTACTTGCTCTAATTAACCATGCCTTCAAGATACCTTTAAAGGTGTGAGGTGCATGCATACTATGCCTATTAACATATCTGCTAACATGCATATCTTTCCTATGGATAATAGTTTCTATCTTTCCTTCCTTTTTGTATAATTCTACATCCAAAAACACCATATTATTACTTGAACCTGACATTTTAAACTCTAACAAGTTTGTGGTTGAGTTCAAATATCTGATATATTAATCTAGCTCCTGCATATTACCATCCCAAATCAGGAAGCAGTCATCTACAAATCTTTGATAAAAACAAACCCTATTATTCAAGTTATTATATTGGCTACAAATGTATTGTTTTTTCCATTCATATAGTACTAAATTAGCATACGTATTTGCTACTGGGGTGCCCATGGCTACCCCAGCTAATTGCAAATAAGGCTCGTTGTCAAAAATAAAAATATTCTTTGTCAGCACAAGTTGTAATAAGGTGCAGATATTCTCCATCTGTCTGGCTTGTAACCTTATCTCTGTATTTAAAAACTTACGTATAGCCTCCACCCCGTAGTCATTGGATATTACTGTGAAAAGAGATGTGATGTCTAATGTTACAAATAAAAAGTCTTTACCCAAATATTGTAGGTAACAGTCATGCAATGTAAGCAAAAAATCATTTGTATCTTCCAATATACTGGAACATCTTTGCAAATATTGACTCAAAAATGTTTTTATAAATATTTAGAAATTGGTTCCATCATCCATCCTCCCATGGTGGTGGTGCTGCGGTAGAGTTGTCGCCTCACAGTTAGATGTTGCCCGTTAGATTCTCAGTTAGAGCGTCTTCTGTGTGGTGACATGTGTGAATGGGCGTTCCTTCGTTGAAGGTTGTGTGTTAGGCACGGCAAGCCAGTACGTAAAAAATTACTGCCAATCATTAGCGGACCGGAGTTCCGCTGTGGCGACCCCTAACCGGGAAAAAGCTGAAAGACACAGGTCCCATCATCCATCCACCTCCTGAGACTATCGGTCTCAGGGGGCTTCTCCAAAGATTTATGAATCTTTGGAATCCCATAAATCTGAGGGATTCTAGGGCAGGGAACCGTAAAGTAACTAAAATGTTCTATTGTGATATCTTTAGATAAGTGAAGATCATATATATCCATATTAATATCAAAGATATGCTTTTTAACATCACTAAATGTTATCTTCCTAAACATTGCCATATCTTTCAATAAACACTTAAATGATTCTAAATACTTAAACTTTATCCATTATTACTATAGCACCCCTCGTATCCCCTTGTTTAATAATCACATTGTCATCTTTAATTAAAGTTTCCAAGGCCTTATGTTCCTCAAAAGTTAAATTAAACATTTTCTTATATTTGGTCCTAGAATAAAGACCCCTTATTTTATTTTTTACCACATTCATAAAGGCTGTTAGAATAGGACAAATGACTGGTGAAAAGGTACTAAGTCTCTTACACATTGATGTCTCAGCTATCTCATTTTTAAAAATTAGTTTCAAGCTGACATTCCATACAAACAATTTTAAATCTGTGATGGCTTTCACAAAATCATCTGCAGAGTTAGGTATATATTTGAGTTGTATACACAAAAGCAGTAACTGCGTTTCAGTTAAATTAATTGTGAACAAATTCACAGTACCTTTTATTATTGCAGTTACAGATGAGCTGCTTTGCTGTGGAGTGCAGAGCTGTTGTTCCTCCTTTTCACCCCGTTTGCTGCCTCCTGTGCTTGACGTTGTAATGAACGCCCTCTTGATGGAGCGCTCTGCTGTATCACCACCTTTTCTGGGAGTTTTAATTGAAAAGGAGAAAAAGGGGCTATATTCTGTCGAGCATTTTTCTTCTCGTTTGCAAATAGCAGTCAGCTTAAAACGTATATTAGTGAAAAGACAAAGGGAAAATTTGTATGTTTCTTATAAGTATTCATTGTTTTAATTAGTTTGTTATAGTTTTAGATTAGGAAAATGTTTTAGGAATTATGATAGGCTGGCTGGTATAATGTGATTTTAAGTAACTCCTATTTAAATTGTGATGTATGTATTTTCTTCATAGCACTGATGAAGGGTGGTTAGCCCAAAAACTTTGCAGCATTAAATTTGTCTTTTTTGGCATGAGTTTGTATCATTTTGGATATTGTTTACTCTAGTATTGGCTTACTTCACAAGCCTTTTTTCTAACCCAGGTCTATGATATAGTAGCATCATTATAATCAATAATATAACATTAATGTTCTAGATAGTTGTTTATTATTTATGAAATGTAGGTAATAATATAATTACAAAGGGTGCTGGTGTAACCTCAGAGTGTATGAGTTTTTATTACATTTTATAGCCTTGCACCCATTTCAGTATGTTAAGTTCATTTACATAACAGATGCAGTAGTGATATTATTTAAAGCCCCTCCACAACATCCTTACTAATGTGCCCTAACAGCAGCCCCAGTTCTGCTGATGTCCCTAACCTCTTCCTATTCCTAAACTTAGCAGGAACACTTTATGTAATGCTACAACTACTCAGAGCGTATTTAAAACAATATCATGTTGGTTTATGATTGAGTATACAATTGCCTGATGAGAAGATTGATTTTGATTTACATTTTATTTTTTACCTCAGTTTTCCATTATTTGCTGAAAGAAAGTGATATCTTGTAGACAGGAAGATTTACTTTGATTTATATTTTGTTGTTTTCCCTCTAATGTTCACTGTGGTTAGAAAGATACATTTTAGACAGGCAAACTCTGGCCACCTCAAGGGACCTAATCAGCTATAAATTTGCATAGAATTCAGAGAGGACAATCCACAATTTATCTGAAACAGTCCTGTGTTGGTTTGAGATATTTTAATCTTTACTGTTATAACAAAGTACAGTAGAAGCAAATATAAAGGATATGCAACTTTTGTGTGATGGGCAAGACTGGTAGAGTAGGTCAACGTGGCAAATGTATTGTGCATAATTTAATATTTGATCATATACTGTTTGCATGATTTTTAACATAGAAGTTGACCTAAATTCTCTTTGAATTCAGTGGTGACTGATTTTGATTAACTTTTTCTTTCAGAATACTTTATTCATCTGCAACTGAAAATAGATTCCTTAAATGAGTGTGCCATTAATGATTTGGTACAGCACAAGAATCTTGTACAGTGTACTAAATGTTATGTATATATAAAGGTAACACCTGACAACACTGGTGACCTGTGCACATCATGTCAAAGTTGTCAAATTTTCTTGCCATTATAGATGATGATTGTATTTCTGTGATTGGCAGAGCTTGGAGAACTGTTGTTACATATATTAATGACTAGAGTGATGAGATAATAATATTAGGCAAAGTGCAAATAGACACATTTTTTGTCTAATGTCAGTAAAGATCACTCAACCCATAATACAAATGATACTACCAATGACAACTTTAGAATTCAGGAAACAAATATTCAGCAGTCTGGGATACAGAGCATGTAGAAGAAAATAAAAAAGAAAGAACAGAAGGAAGAAGTAAAACATTAAATAAACAAGGAAAAACATGATTCATTTATATAATGCAAAGAGGATACATGCAGTACACTGATTATAGGGAAAATAATAACACTGATCTAGCACAGAACTTTCAGTCTACACAAAAGGTATAATTTTTCCAAAAGAGAAGTAGAAAAAAGAGGTGGCACATGTGAAAAGGAAGAAATCAAAACCGAACTTGGAAGGATTGAAAAACATTACTGTAAGAAAAAAATATGCGAAAGACCAAAGTTAACAGCATGGCTCAAGCTGTGGAAGTACATAAGTAGGTGGATGAGAATCCTATGCTTGGAAATGTAATAAGCAATTAAAACAGTTGCATTAATACAACTAATGGTGATGAAGAGAATTCCTTTTTAACAACTGATAGAGAAGATATCAGTGTATTAGAAATTGGAGACTCTTCAGATCTGGTCAGAAGTGATATACTGGTAATTAGAGTTTCATTTATTAAGGGAACTAATACTTAACATTGGCAGAGAAGACAATGAACATCATGCAGTTTTGTGCATGTGAGGAACAAAAATGCAGGATGTGAGAAAGTCCTTAGAACACCTTAATATAAGTATAGAGCTGTTTTAAACATTTTAGTTCAGAATCTTATCTGCAAATAATCGTTGACTCTTAGTAGGGAACTCACAAGCCTCTTAGTTTCTACAGGTGCTAGGATATATTTTTCACAAATCACATACCGAAGGTAGAGTTGGGTGTTGTTGAATGAAATGATTTTTGAGTAAATACCTATATGAAGAAAAATGACCATTTAAAAAAAAATGGAAACGTATAGATCAACCAAGTCTAATTTGGAGCATACGTGTTTAGACAGGAAGTCATGTATTTATTTGTCAAGATCAGAGAAGAGAATGTTTGCAGAAGCTATATTGCAATATTTGGCAAACACAACAGAGGATTTTTGCCTAGATGAAAATTTAACAGCTCAAAGATTGCAAATTTGATGTATATCTGATGGTTGTTAATGATAGGAGCATTAGTAATAAAATTTTTTTAACTGGAAAATTTGCTATATTATACAAAATTGAGATTGTTATTACTTGTAAAACGTGGATAAGAATGATGACTGGAAACCACTTCTGTCAGAGTTTAAATGTTTTTTAAGGTTACAAACATTATAATAAAAACTCAGGTGGAGGTGTTACGATAGGGATTAAAGATTGTTAGACCTGTAATTACTACATGTTTAATGATAATACCAATATTATACATTGTGCAACTGTGATAATAAAGATGACCTTGGGGCATATAACAATTGCTGGAGTGTACAGACCACCAAAGTCAAGTGCTGAAGACTTAGAGGAATTCATACATCTCTCGCATGAAAAACAGGCGGGACGAATAATATGGGATGTGGATATAATGTCAAAAACACACAGAATAATATTTATTCAACAACATAAGAAAGAAAATCATTCACAATGTATGCTCATGAACAACAGTTGCTTCAGATTGCAAAAAAACATATCAGGGTTTGGAGCATGCTAGACATAGTGATGTACTCTTAAGAAAATTATTGTTACTTCATGTCATATTTTATCACAGTTGATGTGCAGTGATCATGGGGTTATAAAGGTAAAAATGTTGTTAGATAATTCTGCCAAACTGAAATATAAACAAATTCAGAGAAGATTAATAACAGTTTATATGGAAGCAAAACAGTCATTATTTAAAACGAATTGGAGAGATGCGGTCTGTGGAAAAACTGCAGAAGGAATGCAGTAAGTTTTGAAAGAGAACTAGTTGGAATGCAAAAAATAAAAATAAATAACATTAGGATCTAGGCATACAATGCTAGGAGGATATACTTCCAAAACAACAAGGTCAAGGTACATCATAAAGATGAGACACAACAAATGTAAGAAATGGAAAATAGGCCGAACTATAACTTTGAAAAGTGAAACAAGCTTACCAAAAATATTAAACAAAGCATTGAACAAGATCAAGAAAATATTTGAAGAAAACTTACATAAAATCATTGAGCATGACAGGAAAATCTTTTATAGTTACATAAGATGTGGTAGGAGTAAAGACATAAAAATTGATAAAGTGTGTGCAGATTCTAATTTTTTTTTCTTAGACACAATAGATTATATAGATATATTTACAAAATCTTTGGCAAAACAGTTTGCCTACACAAAGTGGATGATAATGGTTGCCAACCTGTTAGCTGACTGATTTGACGCTTCACCTCCTTTCCCCACCAGATACCCCAAAACATACCTGACACCTGTCCCTTCCACATTATCTCCAATGAGCATGTCATATCCGAGCTCTCCAAGGCCAAAAACAGGGCCTCTATGGGATCAGATAACATCACAGTCTGTTTACTAAGCAACGTAAAACATGACCTAGCACATCTACTTGGCACACTCTCTAACCATTGCCTGAGCACTAGCTTTGTTCAGCAGAGTTGTGAAAAGCAACTGTAATCTCCTTGCACAAAGGGGATCTATCAACCAACCATGAGAACTTTACATGCATAAGCCTAACCAGCCTTATCTGAAAGGCCATGGAAAGAATCATCATGGACCTTATCAAGGAGGACATAGGCAACTTTCAAACTCTTGACCTGACCTGGTTTTGGCTTTGTTAATGGTAGATCATCCTTACTAAACCTGGTGGATTTCTTTGAGAATGTCACTTCAGCCCTAGATGAAGGCAAAGCATTACATATGACTTAGCCAAGGCTTTCGGCACAATCCCCCACTCAGGTATCTCACAGCTGGGGATTACGGAAAAATTCACAATATAAAATAATATCATAAGAAGGGAACGTAGAACAGAAGATTAGTAAAGTAGAAGTAAAAATAAATAGGTGATCACATTATGGAATACTTGTGAACTAAGGTATTTATTGTAGAAAGTCTAACATAGGTTACATCGGTTCCCCTTCAGAAGGTCGAATGGTTGAAATTTTGAAATGCATATGGCCGAAGCCATATGCTCGGATTTCAGAAGCTTGACCTTCTGAAAGGGGAAAAAAAAACAATGTAACACAAAACAATGTTTCTGCAGGGGGCAAGGCCCCTGCACCCCCCCACACCCCCTGCTACTTATTTATGCCAACTCCGAGATCGCACTGCAGCACAGAAAGGGAAATCTCCCATCCTGCGCTGTATGCCGATCCCCATTCAGACGGTTGAGCTTCTGAAATTTCGAGCATATGGTCTTGACCATATACATTCTGAGATTTCAGCCTTTCGACCTTCTGAAGTGGAACCGTTACATCACAGCATGAGGAAACAAGTCCCCAGAGACAGGAGAATCAGGAGCAGGACATATCTGAAGAAGAAATATGGTCATGGAAAAGAAAAATAGATTTAATATTGTGTAACATTTATGCAAAGGAAAAAGCCAAACTAATCAATACAAAAAGAACAGCACCAAAGATATTTGAAGAGAAATGCAGGCAAAGACATCCAGACATGGAAAACATTTGCAATACAAAAAAAAAAACAAAAAAACAAAAAACACAAAAAAAAAACAAAGAGGAAAAGTAAAAAAGAGGATCAATAATGGAGAAGTTAAAGAAACATAAACTGAGGTTATGGAGTACCTGCAAAGTGAAGGATTTAATGAAGAAAATCAAACTCAGAAAATACACAGCAGGATGGAGCAATAGATCCCCAAATTAAGGAGAAATCAGTGGAGTGAGAAACATCTGATCAGTTGCCATAGGAAGATACTTTGCAGCCTTCCATAGGAAACCAATACAAACTTTCAGTTGAAGTTGCACGGCAAGGAGAGGGACAGAAAACTGTGACAACTCTGACACAGTCAGTGTTGTGGAGCTATAAGCCATCGAGCTACCAAATTAAAGAGTGTCAGATGACACAGGATGAAACTAAAGAGAATGTGGCACAGGAAGATGCTTTGGAAGTTTCTATAGAATGCTCACAGAAAATGGAGAAAAAAGAATGTGCCCTCAGTTTAAATAAAAATGATCTAAAAAACGACTTGCTTGATTTAATAGAGATGGACAGACATATTATGATCAGTGACAGAAACAGACTACAGAAAGTCAATAAAACCCAAAAAGTTGGAAGTTTGATAAAACAAATGAACACAGTAATCAGGACTATCCATAGAGATTCATGCAATATAACAGAAGTAAACAGGATACACTTAAGTGCAGCTAAATTAATAACAGATAAAGTCTTACCACAAAACACATCGTAGTGAGGGAAAGGATGTTGAGAAATCGAATGCCATCATGGAAGTATTGGATAGAGAAAACTATAAAGCAATTAAGACAAGAACTGTCACTGTTAGAAGAGTATAGAAAAGGGAACAGATGAACAAAAATACTCAAAGATAGATGTGATGAAAGCAATGTGGAATATCAGAACAGATCAGTATGTATCATGCACTATCACAAATAATAAACTAAAAATATTAGCACAGGCAGAATAAAACTTAGAAGACATGCAGATAAATATAAAAGAAAAGCAAAATAAGCAATTTATTGATGACCCAAAAAGTTTAATAAAGAATTGGGAAACAAGGCAAAAGGAATTGAAAAGCCACCAAAAAAGAAGAAATAGATATATGCAGTAAACATATCTATGAAGATCTTGTGGAACATAACAAAGACACTAAATGGATAGAAAAAGTACTGTAAATGGAGGAGTAAGAATTTCAAATGTACAGGATATGAAATGGGATGAAATAACCGCCAGTGAGATTGTAATAACGTTAGGAAAAGCTCATAATTGGAAACCCCTTGCCCAGATGCAGTACCTAACTTTTGGATAAAAATATTAACATCTTTACATGAAGAATTACCAATGGGTAAAAACTATTCATATGCACACCTTGAACAGACACCAGTCTGATTAACAACAGGAAAAACAACACTCCTAATTAAGAGAGAACCTGCAAGCTATCCTAAAACCTATAGACCAATAACTTGTCTTCCGCCGACATACAATTTATACACTGCAATTGATGCAGAGTTTATAGTCATTCAGAAGAAATCTCAATCATAGCAGCAGAACAAAAGTGTAATAAAAGAAAGTCATATGGAACAAAGGATCATTTGTTTTTAAAGTCATAATGGAGAAATATAAAAAGGGGAAGAATCTAGGTATGACATTGATAGATTACAAAAAAACTTTTAACAGTATTCCACAGTCAGTGGATAAAATGAGTGCTTAAAAATATATAAGATGCACTCTATACCAATCAATTACATTAGAGTAACCACAAAGCAGTGCCAAACAACTTTGCAGTTAAGTCATGATAGAGGACAAATTATTATTCCCGGATTAGAAATTCAAAAGGGGGGCATTCCAGGGTGGCTCTCAGTCACTGCTGCTCTTTTGTCTTGCCTTTAACCCATTACGTTGTCTACTTAAAAGATTAGGTAAGGCTCCAATTTTTTCCCCAGAAAACAGTGTAAAGACTTCTCATCTTCTTTTTGTAGATCATTTAAAACTCTATAGTTCATCAGATGAGGAACTGAAAGCAAAACTGCAAGTGGTGAAAACATTTTCAGGTGATATAAAATGTGTTTGGTTTTGATAAATGTGCAAAAGCAAACTTTAAAGCAGGAAATTCCAGCACCAAGAAAACATCCGTTTGGAACAAGAATGTGATATAAAAGAACTTGAGCAAGATGGAGTGTATAAATATTTGGGAACTGATGAAGGATCAAGAACAAAACATGAACAAATGCAACTAAAACTCAGTAAGGCATATTTTAGAAGACCAAAATTAAAACAGCATTGACATCTAGGAACAAAGTCCAAGCTATAAACCAATTTGCTCTTTCTGTCCTAACGTACAGTTTTGGAGTAAATGACTGGCCACAAAAGATGTTGGATAGGTTAGACAGGAAAAGAAGAAGGATGATTCATGCTCATCAAATGATTTATAAAAATCACCACAAACCAAGATTATATATTCTTCATTCTGAAGGAGGTATGAGCCACCTTGAAACTGATTACATTTATAGATCTGTAATTGTGTGACTGCATACATATCTGCTGACCTCACAAGACCCAGATGTAGAGAATGTTTTGAAACATGAGGAGAATATGTCTAAGATGACTTCCCTGCTTAGTTTAGCAGACGCATATTGGCATCAAGCGGGAATGGAAATCAAACCAGAAGTAGTTATAAATCAGGCAGCAAATGAATGTGCCAAAACAAAAAATAAAGAAAATGAAAGAATATAAGTTGAAGGATCACATGAGAAGGGAAGAAATGTGGAAAATGCATAAATATAGTTGCAAGTATAGAAAATTCTTGGAACAATCTCATGTTGCTTAGCATCAAATGCAGGCATAGACAAGCAGAGGTGAATTTATACCAAAAGACGAAAGGTTAATATTGGAAGCCCAAGTGAGCGAACTACATACACATTGGTTTCAAAGTCTATTGACCATGTGGAGAAACAGAAAATTGCAGGTTTTGTAAAACAGAACTGGAAACAGTTGCACATCTTGTTGCTGTTTGTGATATACTAATGGCATAAGGACTGATACTGAAAAGCATAATAATGTGACTGTTGCATTGGGGATTGTGCAACCATTATAATATTGAGGTAGCTGAAAAACACTTGAAACAAAGCATCATATAAAATTATGAAGTGTATATTACGTGGGATCATCCATTACCAACAGTTCAAAAAATAGATGCGAGAAAACCAGAGATGGTAGTCCATGAAAAGAAGACAAAAGCAGCATTGATCATTGAAATTGATACACTCAGTGACTACAGTGTCTTATGTACAGAGACACAAAGTCATAAAATACTAGGATTTGCAGGTAGAAATGAGGGCAACATGGAAGAAGGATCCAGACAGTTGTGGTAGTAGTAGGAACAACTGGTCTTATAAAAAATAATTTACAATCGTACTTAGAAATGTTACCAATACATATAACTCCACACTAATTGCAGAAGGAGTCATTACTGGCTACATTGTGTGGGCTATAAAGAGCACTTCTGGCTAACATCAAAGATTGAAACAATACTAACTTTAATAGTACTTTGACTTAGGAATAGGGTCCATTCCCGTCATGGTATTAGAACCCCAAAAGACTTGGAGAAATTGAAAAACTGGGGATTAGCCCATATGTCACTATGCATAGCCAACTGGCTCACCAACAGAACCCATATTGGCAAAGTTGGGGATTCCACCTCCACCAGTAGAACAGTTACCAGTGGGGTAGCAAAAGGTTCCGTGTTGGGTCCTTTACTGTTTGGAACCTATTTCTTGGAAGTTCAAGTGAAAGCAGATAGCCTGTGGCTTTCCAAGTTTGCAGATGACTGCAAACTGGGAGCAGTCATTGAGTCCCCTAAAGCTATCAGCATATCACAGGAGGGGTTAACACAGACAAATGATTGATGCCAAAGTCACGATCTAAAATTAAAAGCAAAAAAGTGCATCATTGTCCTCTTTGGCAGAGAGGTATCTCCTGCAAATTACAATATGGGCAGCAACCCCCTGAGCTCGAACTTAGTGGTGCACGTGACTTAGGAACATAACTTGATAACAGTCTAAACTTCCATCAACAGTTGTCCACAGTGGTAAGGAAAGCCTTTTACACTGCGCACCTCATAAGTAAGGGCATTACATCCAAGGCCAAGGATATTATAACTCCTCTGTACTCCACCCTCATCAGACCACTAATAGAGTACAATGCTCCCTTTTGCATGTACCTCACTAGACACCTGCAGCAGCTGGAGAGATGACAGAAGTTCCTGACCAAGAGAATTCAGGTACTCTAAAACATGACTTACATGGAAAGACTGAAAGCCCTGTCATGGAACTCTGTGTCCTACAGGCTGCAAAGAGGTGGCCTGTGCCTGGCCTACAGAGGATTCTCTGACACTGCCCTAATGGAAATGCTGCACATCTGCAAATCAAATGGTCACTCAGTCCAGAGACTGCCACTACTACTCTGGAATAAACTCCCAATTCATGTTAAGCAGAGCTCCTTAATGACCCTGTTTAAGCACAACCTGGATGACTAGATGGGAGACCGTAAATTCACCCTTGAGGTGGCACCTATGTCCCACATGGACAAGGGTAGCCTGTACTGATCACAGATTTGCTCTGCAAACAATCAAAGCTTCTAACAATGGACAATTAAGGAACCATCTAACAATGGTCAATTAGAGAACATGGGTATTACATGGCTAGGCTTGTAAAGGCCCTAGGGCCAATAGCTTAGTAGCCTCCTATGATCTTATAAATTGCCCTAAAAATGCGCAAATAACCTCAAATACTGAAATTATGTTGAAACAAACTATACAAACTTGAACCAAACAAAGCAAAGGGAGAATAAAGAATTAGTAATAATGACATGAGAACATTTCAACATGAACTTACAGTGCCACTGTATTTGTTATTCACTAGATCATTTAAATATGGGGAGATTCCTCAAGACTGCAGACATGCACTTGTTAAACCTGTCTTTAAGAGAAAGGGAAGACGGACAAACCTAGAGTCATACAGACCGATAAGTTTACTTTCATGTTGTGGAAAAATAATACAGGACATTTTGTGTAAATTATTGTCAGAAGTGGAAAGTTGTTTTTTTAACCCATATATCAGCATGTGTAAGTTGAAAATAATATCTATATCCACCTGTAACATGATGTTCTGAAACAATATGAATAAGCACTGTGATGTAATTTATGTAGGCTTAACGTCAGCATTTGATAGTATCATACACAAAACTCTGATAAGTAAATTAGAACAGCTAGTTATTGATGTATTCTTGATATGATGGATAGCTGCTTGGTTTACAAATTTGACATGGCAGGCATCATGCAGAAACTGGAAAGGTGAAATTCTATGTTGCAGTCAGGCTGTCACACAGAGCTCTGTCCTACACCCATATCTGTTTAGGTTGCATCTTTGAAATCAATCTTTTTTTCATCTGAGGTGTTCTACAGTCTATATACTGATGACTTTAAAATGACTTAAAGGTTTGCATGTGTTACAGACAGTGCATGAAAGCAAAATAATTTGACTAACTTGAATAATTGGGCACAGGAGAATAATATGTTGATAAATGCATCAAAAACTAATGAAATGTCAGACAGCAGATATTGAATCAACTGAAGATAGCTGACATACCCTCCACGTCTTCTAGACAACTCTCTCTCCCAACGGTGATGTGCACAGTGCCTCCTTAGTTATAGACTGACTCCCAAATTCCAAGTGTCTTAAATCTATTTATCCTCAAACATTCTAAAATATTCAGAAAGGAGAGAGGGATAAAAAGTGGAAAAGAAAAATACCAGTAGCCTGAACCCAGCAGTATGTTACTTGCTTCCCCTTCTGACACCATTCTAGGTTCATTGCCCTTGGGTGGCCATAATGCTCTTGAAATATAGATCTTGTATGTAGCATGTTAATTGTAAGTTAAACAGAAATCACCATAAGTCATTCATGTGAACTCTATCTTGATTAAAAAAACTTGGGTCTTACATGCTCAAACCAGGATGAACAATAACAGAGAAGTCTATGATTGTGGAAGCACTAGTTATTCTATGGTTTAAGAACCTGTGGGTAACTTCAATCACTGAAGGTTTGCAAGCACCTAATATTAACATAACAGGAAAATTCTGTTGCAACATGATTAAATCTGACAAAATGTGGCTTAGTAGTATGCATTTAGGAATAAATACTAAATTGTTTCCACCCAAATGAAGGATTCATACATCAGGAATTCTGTATGAATTCAAATAACATTCTGCCAAAGGCAGGAGGCACTGCCAAGACAGCCTATGGATATCTATCCATTCCACTGAACTGAGTGCAAGGATGAAGCCAGGATTCTCCCCATTAGTCTTTATATAGAATCTGAGGGCAGTTCTGTGAATGAAGCAGTGACCAATGACCATGAATAAACCTGTAAAAGAATACACAATCTTCCATTATCTGATGCAATTTAAAAAGACATTTGATTTACACCTACCATTATGTCTTATGAGGCCAAGTTGTTGTTCTGCTCTTTCTAAAGATGTGTATTATGTATTCATTAGGGGCAATGCCTTGACTGCTTAGTGCTTTCCTGATCATCTTCTTCACCTCTAATAAAGAAAGCTTGTGGCCTCTGGGGTGTTGGAAAATGGTTTATTTGCTGTGAATCTTTGGATTTACTTTTTCAAAAGCTAAAGCCCGGTGTACCGGGCACAAAGCCATGGTTTTAACATTGTATAAAGATATCATCTCACTCTGACCCTTCTGATCAATTTTTCTTTAACCAGATGGTGACTTGCATGTGCATTAACCACATTTGCCGAGCTTAAATATTGCAAAAATTTGTTGATCATAAATGCCCCAGCATACATCCACGTGAAAAATGTTGTCCCAAACACGGGCAACTGAAAGTCACAGATTGACTCTTTTAATCCTTTAATTAAAGTAGTCAGAAGTTGTACTTCTAAAGATTTTCTGGAATTCCTTAATCTAGCATTCATGCGGCTGCAGCCTTTTATCGAATTTTTCATGATCCAGTGGTTTGATATCACTGCCATGCCTAGAAAATATGCAAGGCAACCTAATGCTGATATTTTTAACTTGAAAAAATCTGGGTAGTCATCGAGAAAACACCTGTGCAAAACAAAACAAATGATCAAATTCATGGAGCAATGTTTCTTTCAGTTATACTGACTCAGATAGAAACTTATGAAATTCTTCAAAGCTGTTGAATAGTCTGTCTTGGTGTTTAAGACCCATAAGTAGGATAAAATGGTAATCATCACTCTTTGCCAGTGAGCCATTGTTGTGGAGATATCAGTGTAGGAAGCTGGAGAGCCTTTGGTGACAATGTGCGAAACCCAAGACGCTACAGATGGAACAGACTGTCATCTATCTTGTTTTTCCATACCAGGTACATGCTTATTAGCCGAAGACAGGTTAATTCATAAACAAAGGTTCAGTCATTTTCTTAAGACTGATTGAATTCTATGGCAATGGCAGGATCTACTTCTAATAATGTGGACCACTGCCTAGTTGTCAGAGTTGAATATATTGAATATTATTCTGTTCCAAAGATCATCCTGCCAAATTACACTACCACCCAAATGGGGAATGTCTCTAAACATGTTATGTATTTTGCAGCTTCTTCCAGCCAAGAAGTACACCAGCTCACAGCAGACCACTTGCCTCCAAAGAAGCTACCTATTCCTTTGCCTGCTGCTGTGTCTGTGAAGAGCTGTAGTGAATCCAAGGATCCTCAGTCACTCTGAAAAAATGATATTCCATTGTACTGGTATTATAAAAATGCCTTCCATAATCTCATATCATCCTTAACTCTCTTTGTGGGAGGAACCCAGTGGTGCTTTTTCCACACCCCCTTTAATAAGTTAACTAAAGTACTAGTAAAAGTTCTGCCTGATGGAATTGCTTAATAAGTGAATTTAAAGGTGCCTAAGAGTGATATGATCTGGCTTACCCTAGATTTTGGCTCGGCATTAAAGGCTTCAAATTCAATCCTCAACTTATTTATCTTTCCCATCAGTAGCTTGAAAGCTTATTTATTTCTAATCATACAAATGTTATGCATTGGGATGGGCCTACTATTCTCTGCATAATGCTACAAAACCATCATGCCTTGTTTGGTATGGGCCTCACCCACAGCTATGATCAAAAAATCTTCAAGATAGTGTAGGGCTGCCAGGTTTGACACACTGTGTTCTCAGCTGTACAATGGATTAGCAAAGAGGAAGTAAGGACAGCCATGAGGAGGATGAAGAATGGAAAGGCTGTTGGTCCAGATGACATACTTGTGGAAGCATGGCAGTGCTTAGGAGAGATGGCAGTGGAGTTTTAAGATTGCTTAATAAAATCTTGGAAAGTGAGAGGGTGCCTGAGGAGTGGAGAAGTGTTTTAGTACCATTTTTTTAAGAATAAGGGTGATGTGCAGAGCTGTAGTAACTACAGAGGGGTAAAACTGATCAGTCACAGCTTGAAGTTATGGGAAAGAGTAGTAGAAGCTAGGCTAAGAACGGAGGTGATGATTAGTGATCAGCAGTATGGTTTCATGCTGGGAAAGAGCACTACAGATGCAATGTTTACTCTAAGAGTGCTGATGGAGAAGTATACAGAGGGTTTGAAGGATTTGCAATGTGTCTTTGTGGACTTGGAGAAAGCATTTGACAGGGTGCCTACAGAAGAGTTGTGGTATTGTATGAGGAAGTCGGGAGTGGCAGAGAAGTAGGTAAGAGTGGTACAGGATATGTATGAGGGTAGTATCACAGTGGTGAGGTCTACGGTAGGAGAGACGGATACATTTAAGGTGGAGGTGGTATTTCATCAAGGATCAGCTCTGAACCCTTACTTATTTGCAATGGTGATGGGCAGGTTGACAGACAAGATCATACAGGAGTTCCTGTGGACCATGATGTTTGCAGATGACATTGTGATTTGTAGTGTGAGTAGGGAACAGGTTGAGGAGACTTTGAAGAGGTGGCGATATATTCTAAAGGGGAGAGGAATGAAGGTCAGCAAGACTAAGACAGAATATAAGTGTGTGAATGAGACAGTGGATAGATGAATGGTGAGGATGCAGTGAGTAGAGTTGGTGAAGGTGGATGAGTTTATAAAATCGGGATCAACAGTTCAGAGTAATGGTGAATGTGGAAGAAAGGTGAAGAAGAAAGTACAGGCAGGGTGGAGTGGGTGGAGAAGAGTGTCAGGAGTGATTTGTGACAGATGGGTACCAGTAAGAGTGAAAGGGAAGGTCTACAAGAGGGTAGTGAGACCAACTATGCTATATGGGTTGGTGAAGATGGCACGGACAAAAAGGCAGGAGTCAGAGCTGGAGTTGGCAGAGTTAAAGATGTAAAGATTTGCACTGGGTGTGATGAGGATGGACAATATTAGGAATCAGTATATTAGAGGGCCAGTTCAGGTTGGACGGTTTGGAGACAAAGCCAGAGAGGTGATATTGCATTGGTTTGGACATGTGCTGAAGAGGGATGCTGGGTATATTGGTTAAAGGATGCTAAGGATGGAGCTGCTATGAAAGAGGAAAAGATGAAAACCTAAGATAAGTTTTATGGATGTGGTGAGAAAGGGCATGAAGGTGGCTGGTGTGACACAGCAAGATGCAGAGGACAGGCAGAAAGGGAAACAGATGATCCACTGTGGTGACCCCTAATGGGAGCAGCCAAAAGAAGAAGAAGAAAATGCTCTCAGCACTATTGTAAAGCAGATCTAAACATTTCAAAGATGGAACATGCTCTGGAACAACCCACTGGCATGGTTGTATCAAAATAAAGTTCATTTTTGAAGGAGAAAACTGTCCTTGCCAGTCGTCCTTCTAAATAAGTAGCAATCTGAAGGCTGACTTCATGTCGAACTTAGACAGACATGGATCATTAAAAGATCTGATAACTTTGGCTAGTGTTGCATATTTTACCTTGTCTCTTCTCTGGAAATGAAATAATTGACTGAGAACCCTGGTGGGTATGAAAGTGGT
Organism: Protopterus annectens; assembly: GCF_019279795.1. NCBI lineage: Eukaryota > Metazoa > Chordata > Ceratodontiformes > Protopteridae > Protopterus > Protopterus annectens. Next base: position 307,456,104 of record NC_056749.1, read on the forward strand.
GTATTAACCTACATTTACCTACTTTTTTTGGGGAAGGGATTAGACCTATGGGGAATCTCATGAAATAATCCCAAGGGGACGAGGAGGATTGATCAAAGATACTTCCAGATTGCATTTCTTCTGTAATGGCAGTTTATAGTAATCCCTCCCAACCTGTTGTCCCAGAAATGAAATTATTAGATGCAAACTTGTATTGTACTTATGAAAATACTGCTTGAAAATTTTCCTTTTTTTTTGTTTATGAAGCCTTGGTAGAGCAGGGCCCTAACTGATGGGCTAGACTTGAAATCTGAGTATAAATTACCACATTTCCAAGTCATGATGTTTTGACAGATGAGGTAAAAGAATGTATGGACCAGTCATGTGCTTGATACTGTAATTTTATTTATTTGGCACCCTTAAAAGGAAGTACCCCACTGTCATGCTTTTCTGGTTAAACTACCCCCCTTTAGATAACTATCTCTGTTGTAGCGGAAATAGTTATGTGTTGATTAATGAGGGGAATTAAATTTGTCACTTTTCTTGAATGCTTGAGGTTTTATCTTCTTACTTGGCAATAACTGATGACTATGTTATTTTACTTTATTTATTTGTTTATTATAAATTACTTGTCCTAGTTGGACTGTAAGTTAGTGAGCTGAAATCTTTAATTATTATTATTATTATTATTATTATTATTATTTTATATATATATATATATATATATATATATATATATATATATATATATATATATATATATATATATATATATATACATAGTGTGTGTGTGTGTGTGTGTGTGTATATATGGATCACCTTCGATTTACCGAAACGCCAAACCGCCGAAACACAAATCACTGACACCAAAAGACCGACAACAAAATATACCGACAATGCAAAACACCGAACACCATTACACCAACACACTACACGTAAACAACACAGTACACTACATAACATATCCACTAGCCCTAACCCAAACCCTAACCCTAAGGTCCGACACTACCGCACACTTACCCTACCTGCACCCTAACCCTAACTCACTTACCCACCCCTAACCCCAAGGTCCGACACTACCGCACACTTACCCTACCTGCACCCTAACCCTAACTCACTTACCCACCCCTAACCCCAAGGTCCGACACTACTGCACACTCACCCTACCTGCACCCTAACCCTAACTCACTTAACCCACCCCTAAACCCACAGTCCCTCACTATCGCACACTTACCTGTCCGCTACCTAACACTAAATCCCTCACTCTATCGCACACTTACCGAGTCCGTCGGGTTCTCATCTTGTTGGTCATCTGCGTTGTCGGTGTTTTCGACCCGTCGGATTCCGTGTCGGTGAAATGCGATTTCGGGCATCTAAAGGTGATCCGTATATATATATATATATATATATATATATATATATATATATATATACATATACATACACACACACACACACACACACACACACACACACACACACACACACACACACACACACACACATTCTTGATGTGGAGCTTGGTGTTGTTCAAATCTTATCACATACTGTACCATCTGCTGTTTGACTGAACTGTCTTTAAAATTAATGTAATTGTATCTGCTGGAAAGTGACTTTCTTATTAAATATCTACAAGCTGCCTATTTCGGATAGTAATAGTGTTAGGACCTGTGACTGCATCCATGACTGATAGTAATATGCTACTGTCCCCTCCCCATAATAGTGTTACTGTTACTTTATCGCTATAAAATGCTACTGATTTATTTGTTTTTTATTTATTTATTTATTTATAACAAAGAGAAGAGTCGACAACTTGCAATGCGTTTTGCTGCTTTGACAGCCTGCAGAGTAATAAACTGCTCCTCATAATTTTATTTACTTTTTTATCATAAAGATATTTTTATAATAAATACCAGCACTCAAACTACACTCAACCAGTGCTTGCTATTATTCCCAAACCTCTTTTTCACACACTATTTTTTTTTTTGTTATATAAGAGTGACCATTCTGGCCATTAGCAATCAGTTCCACTGACATTTTTCCAGCAAATTATACCAAGCTACACAGCTTGTTCCTTTTCAGTGACCAATCATACGGCTGAAAGAAACATGGCTAAACAAACGATATGCTTCATTTAGGCTCAGGACATATGCTTGTCAGTTTTCCTGACAACCACAATGTATGCTGAACAATGCACATTTATATAACTATAGGCTGTATAAAAAAATGTATAAAGTGTACTACTTGTTTGTAGTTACATTAGAGCCAAACTTGGGTACAGAATAACAATATAGAAGCTAATAGAGGTACAAAGTTCGATGTAAATGATACAGATATCACTATTCAAGAAAAGAGGCAAGGTTACTTGGCTTGTTATGGAGGTGAGAGACACTGCAGAAAATATCTTGCAAGTTTGTTTAATGCTTTTCTGCTCACTTAATTAATGCTAAAGTGAGGTTAGATTTTGTTTACCTCTTATTGCTGTTTTAGTGTGTATTGCCTTATCTAGAGTCTACAAAATATCACGTGACATTTTGTGGTATTTGTTTCCTTTTCTCACTTTTTGTTTTCTAAAAGGACTGGCATAGACAGTGGAGCTAAAATCAGTTTTTGAGATTTCTTCTTCCATTTACATCCAAACCTTGTTATACTTCCAGATTTCTAAGTTTATAAGAATAAGATTTGCAACCAGTCCCCATTTTTGAGCCTTCCACCCCCACCTTTATTTATGGCTTTGTCCACATGTCTTGAGCTATATTTCTGCCCTATCTCTCTTGTACTCCTAAACTGTTCAGATTTTATAATAATAATAATAAAAAAAAAAAAAAAAAAAAAAAAAAAAAAGGCAACGGGGATCTTTCTTTCTCGATTGCTTGTTTTCCACAGCACTGATGTACTGTGCAAGCGTGGGAATGTAAGTCCTATACGCATGCACAGTACAAGTGTGAAAGAATACAGAAACAACGTGGAGGAACACCATGGCAATGTTATACAAAGACATTATTTAAGAACATTAAGTAATTTTTTTCTTAAATTATGTCATTGTATAATAGCAATAACTGACTAGTGGGTATTGGTAAAATGAGGATATTCCCCATGGTTGGCTTTGTTTAATCACGCTGTCTTCACACTCATGATTAAACCATGGGCAAGTCCTCAATATACCCAAACCGTTTATCAGTTATTGCTTAAATACCACATAGAGAGACCAAGTGTCATCTATAAGTGCAGTTATCTTTGCACCTGATATGGCTATATTAGTCATAATTCATTCAAACTGCTGTGCAGACTCACTTTTTTATATACTTTGAGCTGCTACACAACTGAATTGCAGGTGATTAATATACTCCACATCACTTCCTCCCTCAATTTTATTCATTATTAGGCATTTAATTTCAGGGATGATTGACAATTAAAACTTAATTTTATAATATAGGCAAATGGAAAAGGAGTCCATAGACCGGAGATTAGAACAATTTACATGTTCAGGTGCTGTAGTACCTTTCTGACCATTCGTGAAGACTGCAATTCTGATAATTCTGAATATTGTAACTGATAATTGTTCTGCTTCCTGAGGAACATATGACTCAGCAGTTGCCATGGCAGCCTGTTGTACATCATTTAACCTACTTCTCTGCACCTAAAGGCTCTCACCATCAATCTCAATAGCTTTGAAAGATGAATTTGCCACCTTCTCTTTTTTGGTGTGCTTAATCTCTTTGCCTAATGGTATATATAATATGCATAAAGACCAGTGAATGCATCTTCAACTCTGTATAAAAATGAGCCTATTTAATTACTGCAATAGGAATCGACTTAGAACCTCCTGTTGTATCTTAAAGGTACACAAAATATGTTTCAGCAAAAGACATGCTGGATATTTGTCACTAAATTTCTACAGAGATGTTTCTTTATGAAATGCAAAACAAACTTGGCTTGATTAAGTCAAATAGTGTTCAAACATATCTGATTAGAAAAAAAAACCTCTGCAGATTGTTATCCTTTTGTATATTTGGGGATGGTTCAATGATGCAGCAGGAGGAAATTTTTATTTTTAAATTCAGTGACATACTTCATAACATTTTCTTTCCGGACTCAATGGTCTGTATACACCTTTCTGTAAAATCATTTCTATCAAGATGCCTAAGTGCACTGGATGCAAAAACAATTTTATTTTTCTTAACAAAATGTTAAAACCTTTCCTACACATCATGAATACTGCAACTTATAACAATGGCTGGGATTCAGAAACAAGTGCTGCATGGTTGTGTAGCACTAATATTCTAGAAGGTTGCTATGTGAAATTGTGCAGAGCTGCTCCAACATGCATTAAGCTTTGGTAGTGCCTGCATACAGAGCAAATGACAGCATGCAGACTGAGGGCTGCTGTGGTAATGAGACAGACAGCACTAGTGTATAGTTTTGCACCAGCAGTGCTGGGCATCACACCTGGTTAATGTGATGGACATCACAGCTAAGGCACATGCTTGCAGGCTAGCAACATATAACTGCAGTTAGTGCCCAAATGATGCAAAAACTAGCTTTGCTGAACAAGCAGAAAGGCCACTAGGAATTGGGATAGCACAGGGGCAATCCAGTTCAACATATGAAAGAAGAGAAAATGGGGTAAACAGGAGAGTAGGAACAGAAAAAAACAACAAGCAGAGGAAACAGAAAATTGTAACTTTAGGATATAAGACATTATGAAAGGAAATGGATTTCTTATGGGGAAGTGTGTCTTTTCTGCTTTTTACAAGAGAATGGCAGCCAGGGAAGGTTCTGAGAGACAGCAATGGGTGGAATGAGGGACAAGGTCATCAAACAATGGCAAAGATAAAAACCCAGGCTACAGACAGACACACAATGGCAGCATACACACAAAAGCTAAAGAGGACAGTGGATAGACACAGTCATAAAGGTGGGTGGCATGTAGTCATGGGTAAGATTGGGCAATGAAGAAGAATAGGAAATGGCACATAAGAGATCGATCACATCACACTGTGCTAGGGGTGGGGTCATCGCATAGCCTGTTTCCAGGTCAACCCAGACTGCAACATACCCAAGCATAATGTGCCACTGTCTCCTCTCCTGACAGGTGAGCAGAGAGAGCACTGCTGATCAAACTGTGAACAAATGAAACCATGGGAAGAAAATACAGAAATCAATGTAGGATTCCTGGGCCATATATCAATGTATTGCTGCAGTACTACACTGTGGGGAAATTGTCCATAGTACTAACTGGTGCTGATAAACAATTTAATAAAGGGGAGACTATGGTCATAGTTATGTGCATTCCACAAGGAGCCACTGACTGGCATCTTTTCTTTGCAGGTGAGCTGGTGATAACATGGCCACCTGAGGGATGTAGTACCTTGAAATGTTCAATAGCCATGTTAATGAATTGTTACTGCAGGACCTCCTCAGAGATGTGATTTATCTTCTTGGTAAAGGTGCTGCAAAGGAGTATTACTGGAGCAAAATTTGCAATGACTGAGTTAGGAAGTGAAAGCTGTGGACATCCATAGCAGGTCACTAAAATAGGTTTGATGATGTTATTAAGAGGTTATTCCATCCATGTACATTTCAACAGATAGGTCCATCAAGGAGGTGGATTGTGGACCACCACCAAAGAATCACCTTACTGAGGATGACGATTTTTTTGTCTCTTTCAGCCAGGGAGAGTAGACCCTCAAACCCAGGGTGGTTTGCATGGTGAGCTGGACTGGGACCAATACCTAATCTGTCTGTTACCCACCAAAGTACACTATAACACATACCACTGCAAAATTGAAACAAAAGATTGATGAAGAGCCACGAGCATATATGTTCTTATAGGCACCTTTTGACAGCAGATGCAATAACTTTCACTATAATGTACAGTTGTCAACATATAATTGTATATATTTATGTATATCAGTATGCATACCACTGGAATTACAGTGGGATACATGTGTAGGTTGATAATGATGTCCAGTGTGCTAATTCTTTCAGAACAATGTATATTCCTAACATAACTAGGACACCTGTTTGATGGTGATGGCAATATGTAAGTACCATGATCTGATGACATACTGGCAATGTCTGCAACACCATATAGGGAAGGATCACCCACATTCAGAATTATAAAAGACTATGCAGAGGTACAGGCTCAGCACACAGACTCAGCTGTGCACAACTGACATCCTGTTTGTCTGAGCTGCTCATGTGATTCAGCTGTGTCCCTAGTCTACTAAAATCTGTCATGTATAATTACTAAGATGGACATATACGCTATAGTGCACAGACATGGGCGTGTTGAGGCACAAATATGACTCCAGGACTATGCTTGGTAAAGCTATGACACACAGATTTAGCCAGCGGATTTTCAGATCAGTGATCTATGCTTGAAAACCTGCTACACAACGTGCTATGTAGATGGTGAGTCTCCTCCATGGTTTGTGGGATGACTTCAACTAACTGCCTAATACCACAGAGTATAGGGTCAGCTAGTCAACTGTGTTTATACAACTGCTGGTGGCAAATAGTGCCTCCATTAGTCTGTGAGCTGGTTATGTGTCTGGCAAGCTTTGTTATAAGTACACCTAGGGTAGGGTAAAGGGACGGCTGTCCCTGGGGCAAGGTGCTAGGGGGTTTGATCGTAGCTATCAATGTAGTAGTATTACAGAACTGGCATTCAGAAAGGAATCCTGGTACTGTATAACAAGTGCCATCCCACAGGCCATATAGACTGTGGCCATGGGTAGGCCACCTGAGTTTGTCAGCCACATGCCATAACAAGTCAGACTATCCAAACTGCAAGAAAGACAGCATTATAGCTACCTATGAGCACATGACCTGCCACACCCAGTTGTGGCTTTCACTCAGATCATGCTCCTCTGGTTCAATAACAGGGCTACATTATCAGGCTGCACAGGCATAGTCCTGTATTTCTTTCCATTCCCTACCATCAAGTTACAGACACTTCAAGTCAACACAGTGGAAACCAATACGGCAATACCCAGACTTGTTTGGACCTGTTGCACAATGGCAACTCCTATACCGAGCCAACAGATACTGCCAATATAATGACCGACAGATTCAGTGCCAACTTTATTTCTCTCTCCCCCACCAAAGGACCAATCACAATACCAGTAGATTGCCAGACACCCAGTATTACTGCTGCACAGGTTAAAACAGCACTGTCCAAGGCTAAGAATACAGTTTCTATGGGACCTGACAATATCCCTGGCTGTGTTCTACATGAACTACAGAGTGAAATGGCACCTCACCTGTGTGCCCTGTTCAATCACAGGCTCACCTCCGGCTTTGTCCCTATTGAATGGCGCACTGTTGCAGTCATCCCTCTCCACAAAGGAGGAGCGATTACAGACCCTAGGAACTATAGCCCCATTAGCCTGACAAGTCTGATATGCAAAGCTATGGAATGCATCATCATGGGCCTAATAAACAAAGATATAGGAAACCTCCAAACACTGGATCCCACACAGTTTGGTTTTGTGAAGGGTAGATTGTGGCTGCTCAACCTGGTCGATTTCTTTGAGTCAGTCAGCAGAGCTGAGGATGAAGGCAAGGTGGTTCATACAGCCTACCTTGATCTGGCCAAGGTCTTTGATACCATTCCCCACTCAGGAATCATAAAAAAACTCACTAAGATAGGCATCAACCCCTATATCAGTAGGTGGGGTGCAAACTGGCTCACAGATAGAACCCACAGTGTGAAAGTAGCTGACTCCAAGTCAGACTGTCGACCAGTCATGAGTGGAGTCCCAGAGGGTTTGTTCCTGGGTCCTTCTCCTGTTTGGTATATACTTCTCTGAAGTCCAGGCCAACAAGAAGGGACTCTGGTTATCAAAGTTAACAGATAATTGCAAATTGGGAGCCATAATTAACTCCCCAAGTGATGTTGGCATCCTACAGAAAGGCCTCACGGAGAACAATGACTGGTGACAAAAACATGGCCTTAAGCTCAATGCCAAAATATGTGTTGTCATCTCCTTTTGGAAAAACACAGTTCCCATGAATTACCACATCAATGGTAGCCCACTAAACACAGAAGGCATCATAAGAGATCTTGGAACACAGGTTGACAGCAACCTCTCTTTTGACCACCGCATTGCCACTGTGGTCAGAAAGTCCTTCTATGTGGCACATCTCATTACTAAGGGTTTTGCATCCAGGAAGAAAGAGGTCATTGTCTCCCTTTACTCTTCGAGTACAATGCCCCATTTGGCAAGTACCTCACTGGACACCTGCAACAACTGGAGACATCACAAAAATACCTCACAAAGAGGATCTTAGGCCTTAAACACTTGTCCTATATGGACAGACTCAAAAAACTCCAACTATTCTCTGTCTTATATCACCTACTTAGAGGCGATTTCTGCTTGACTGTCATGTCTGACCCAGCTCTGTTAGAAATGTTACATCTAAAGAAATCTCAATCGCTCCGCACTACATGCTCCAGAGACCTCAACCTCATTACCACAATAAACAGAACATGCTGGAGGGACAGGTTCATAAACCACAGACTGCCCATGCTATGGAATAGACTTCCAATACATGTCAAGTGAAGCACCTCACTGGCCCTCTTCAAGAGAAATCTTGATGAGTGGATGGGAAATAGAAAATTCACCCTGGGCATCACACCAGTGGCTCTACTTGACAGAGGCACTCGGAACTAAAGTCGGATGGCACGATGCCAGGGTCATCCTATGGGCTAGGCTTGTAAAGGCTCCAGGGCCATTAGTCTAGTACACACCTATGAACCTATGAACAGAGGTCAGATTGTGGCAGCTTGATGCCACTAATAGAGGATGTGATCCCTAACTACCTAACACCTCACACACCATTGACTATAGTGTTCAGTTCTGATTACCATGTAGTGTACCATACTACAGTGTTGCAGTCACATATCAGACTGTCCCTCCACCAGGATAAATAAGAATGACAGTGCCCGTTCCACTCCTAATCTGTTGCGGTATTATGTCTGATCCTTAGTCTGGCCACTCCATGCATACCCTTAATGTAATATCACATGCATCATTTTATTCTGCATTGTCTGTATCATTTGTGATCCATTGATGTGGACTAAGCATTGCAGCTTTGTTTTCACCTGTATTTGCCTCATCTCTGGCACTACCACAGCATATGTCTTCTCTGGAACTCTTTCCTGCCCTTCTGCTGCTTCTGTGGCTGGTATGGATAGTGCAGCCATGATGTTCCATTTGTTTGCCCAATACATGTGTGTATTGTGTGGCACAGACCCTCAACAAATATTTTGCTACAAATGTCTGGGCTGTATTACAGTATTTCTCCTCAGATGATCAGATTTTAAATACATACTCTATTAGTTTTACTCTTCTATGTTGGGTCTGTAATAGGCCATTCCCTTTGTTGTCTGCAGGTTGTACATCTATTATATCATACATGGCAAAAAGCCATATCCATCAGTCCCTGCAACACATAACACAATATATTATATCTGACCTGCTCCCTGCTGATGTGGCATCTTACATTGTACCTGTGTTTGTACACGTATCTACCTAGCATGTGTGTACACCAACCAATGAGAGACTTCACAGGATGTCCCCTTAAAAGAAATGTTGACGTGAGGTGGAAGTGTGCAAATATCAGACAAAGTGTGCAAATATGAGAATCATCAGAACTGCCCAGGTGATGCACAAACACATTACTAACAATGCATTACACATTACAGACCACCTTGCAGTTAAGGGAATGGAAGCCCTCCTTTTCATCCTTTAATGGGCCTTTAGAGTGGTGGGGCAATCATAACAACATACATGCAATCTAGGGCTCCTTGGATGTCAGAGAAACAGGCTTTGTCATAAAAGGTCTGCATGGTGTTGGTTCTCTCTTCTGCTGACCTGAAGAGCAAGATGTACTTCTCTACATGTTGTAGCATTTTATTGAGGGACTGGTTAAGGACGGATGAGTCTGAAGCATGCTCCCCCTAGGTCCACAGCAACAGTCATACCAATCATCCATGTCAATTTTGTTTATGAGGGACACAGTTTGACTAAGTTTCTTAGAGTACTCATGTGCATTTAGAGATTCTCCACAATCTGTTGGTCTGTAAGAAAGTTATATATTAGGCAGTCTTTCTTTGAAGTGCAGCTAGGGCAGGATGGGGGGGTGACTTCTCCAGTAGCAAGGTGTTAGGGATTTGATCGTCAGATACTGCTGTGGCAGTATTACAGTACACGCATTCAGAAATGAATAGCAATACTGTATTTGCAGTCATGGCTGGACTGCGATTATAGTTATTTATTTGTTTATTTTTATCCTCAAGTCAAAGGGAAGTCTTATTTTTTTACGGGGGTGGCCAAATTGGGAAACTGCAGTATTACCAAAAAAAAGGTAGAAACAGTACCAGTCTGTTTCCTTCCTATGCTGGTATGGCTGGTAAAACACTGTGATCACCAGCTCTGATGGTGGCTGTTGGGATGTGCTTCTAATGCTGTTCCTAGCATGGTTCCCACCATGAATACCATAAATATCAGTATGCTGCATGGTAAGGGAGCACTGTGCAGTGTGGCTGTTTTAAACAATTTTGAACTAGTCCACTATCTTGGTTTCCTTTGTGTGTACAATCTATGACAGGTTCATAAGTACATGCCAGGCTAGCTGCCCCTGCAGACCAGCCAATTTTCATTTTTTGAGCTTGAAATAACCTATCCCATTTAGTCATACCCATCTCATGTTTGATAATTATATATTATCCCTAAAGAGAATAACTAGGATCTAACATAGATAATTTGAGGGGACCTATGCATGGAAAAAAAACATTTAGGAGCTAACTTCCTTTGTCTATTAGTAGTACATGGGCAGTCCTGGGGTACATCTTCTGTTTCCCATCCATAGATCTGCACTGAATATGAAAAGGGATGAACTTTCATGTTTCATGTGGATGAGGGGTATGTTCTTTGACATATAACTTTCCCTCCAGACACTTCTTGACTTAGTGATGTAAAATAATAAATCAGTAATGGCTCAGAGGATGCATTGTATGCTAAACACAGGTCACCTCTTAGCAGTCTGTAGGATACAGAGTATACTGACAGCTCTTTGAGTCCATCCATGCAGTATATGTTGTTTAGGCCTTTTAGTAAAGTATTTCTGTGGGCATTCCACTTGTTGCATGTGTTTGGACAGATACATACCAAGGGGCACGATATTCAGTGAGTGGCCTAATGAGGGCTGAGCAATACAGAAAGACTTTCTTACAATGATAGACACATGCTGGTCAAAAATTAGGTCACTGTCCAGATAATCCTGAAGAAATAAATGAACTCACAGCGACATTTTGTTAATGTGGTAGTTTCCTGGGATAGATGACTTCCCAAAGAAAACAGTAATGCATTTTTATCATTTAGTACAATAAACAATGACAATAAAGTCCAAAATGTTGTCACCAGTTATTTATGTGGGACAAACCTTGCTGCAGGATGACAAAGTCATTTGGGAATTCAATGACTACTCCTAGTTTGCAGTTATCAGCAAATTTAGTCAATCAGAGCTCTTTAGTATTTGTTTTACATCAGAAAAGTAGACACCAAACAGGAATGGTCTCAGCATAGCACCATGGGGGACTCCACTAGTGACTGTTCTTTTTGTGGAGGTAAATTACCCTACATTGATTCCCTGTATACTATCTGTGAGCAGGATGGCAAACCAGCAGGTGATATAGGGATATTCCCAATTTGTATTAAACTTTTTTTACTATGCCTGAGTGGGATACTCTATTAAAATCTTGCGCCGGGTTAAATATATGTGGTGTGGACCATTTTTCTTTGGCATGACCTGTCGTTGACAAATGCAAACTGAGATGGGTCTAGTGTTTGGAGGTTTACTATGTCCTGATTGATTAATTCCAGGATAAGTCTTTCCATGACTTTGCATATGAGGCTGGTCAGACTTATGGCCCTGTAATTACCTGGGCCTATGGAAGATCCTCCCTTATGCAGTGGAAAGACGATATCTAGTCTCCATTCACTTGGTAAAAAACTTACATGGAGGACAAGATTAAGCACTGTTTTTTATGTACATTGCTGAATCATTCTTCATATTATTCAACATCCATCCAGGAATATTGTAAGGAGCCATCAATGCATTATTTTTAACTTTTGATAGCACTTTTATAACTTGGTCTTGTGTAATAATTGGAATCAACCCAGTTTCAATTATATCTTGAGGGACAGAGAGGAGAGTGAGGCTAAATTTATTGGCCAGTAGGTTTGCTATTTCTTCAGCCTAAGTGTAGGTAACATTAATAAGCACAGTGCACTGCTGCATAACTAAAACAAATGTCTCGTAATCTTCTTTGGCTTGGATAGCTGTTTTAGCCAAAAACTTCTTATTCCTGTTGAACCTAAGCACATGCATTTTATCCTAAAGTAAGAGTTCTGTGCATGAGGTTCATGAAGAAAATTAAATATGAAAACTAACAAGGTAGAAAGATAAAGTCACGCTAAAGAATACTGATATGAGTAACCATTTTTATGTGCAGGGCACTGTCATCTTCTTCTTCATGACAGTCTGACCTTGATATAACTCTCAAGATAATTAAATTTAAAAAAAAGGCAGAAGGGGAAAAATGGTACTTTGATCAATGCAGGGGAAATATAGCTAGCATTGCAGGAAAAGAAGCTGAATAAATCTATCCCAGTTCTTACCACAATCTGAGTCACAAAATGATTTAATGAAAAACGGATAGAAGTCTGGTAATCAGATTATCACATATTCATATAGTAACAGGACACTAGGAATGGACAAGAATAAATCACAGATCAGAGCAAGGTTTCATTGGCAGTAATATAGAAAGAATTCTTACTGTGGAGGTGCCATTTGAACATATTGTTATGAGCTTTCCTTAGGCCGTTAGTGAAATCTAGTAATGGACTTCAAAATATCTTAGTTAGTCTGCATTATTTCAAACAACCAAATGCTGCTCAGCTATAGAATTAATTATCTGTGTGCACAAGCCAAACAATGATGATCCGAAAGAAAACCAATATTTCTCCACCATCTGAACTAAAAAACAATCATAAATCTACTAGATGCACTCTCTTCACAACATTTGCAATAAACACATGCCTCATCCAAATCTGAAAGAAAAAAAAACAGTTATACCAGTTTCAATGCTCATGGCATCTTCATCAGCTACATTTATCTGTACCACAGATTACATGTTATTTTTCAGAGAAACATTGCCAACTGACAAAATTAAATTGAAGGTATATAAAAAATGCATAAGTAGGTATATATTTCCACAACACATTTAAAATCTTTGAAATAAATTTGATGTGTCAAAATCATTAGTCCATATTGGTAATAGAACGTTTTAAACAGGTTACTTAAATAAAGAATTTTCTATTGATGTATAAAAGTTATTAAATATATAAATCCTAACAATCTATTAAAAATGTATATTTATGTCTGATATAAACAAACTACCCTACCTTATAATCCATTTCTATTCCATGTCACCTAAAGTCTGTGTCCAGCCTATATATTCACATGTTATACAGTCATTTTCTATAAACAAAGAATTCACAGTGCAATGCTTTAAAGTGTGTATGTATTTTATTCAGTTAAGGCACATGTAATGTTTATTGTAAATGCTGAAAATAAACGGTTTCATTTACATTTATGACTGTTTCTTGCCTAAGATGGTACTGGACTGTTGGTTTTCCTTTTATTCTGTGCTATTCCATTAATAACCTGAGACTATATAAGACTATTGTTAAGTCTATAACTCTGGAGTCCTATTACTTTTTAAAATAGAGATACCTAAGAAAATACTTACTAGCCACTGGGCTTCATTTATGTCCAGAGCAATATGGTACACCTGCCAATATTCTAACGTCAAGCAATTACAAACATCAGTATACCATTCTGGATCAATTGTGTATCTGCTTTACGTGAACATTAAAATCCATTCTAAGAAAAAGATATTAAAAAAACAATAAAAAATGGGACTAGATGATATCATATCGCCTGTTAACCATTAAAATGCTACTGCATGCCACAAAAGGGTTCAGTTCCTGCTGATACTACTAGGGAAGCTTGGGAAGAGCAATAGACCACCACCACTATGTGTGCTTATGAGGTACAGTGAAAGTGGTGACACCCATCCTATCGGAATACATGATAAGTGTCCTAGCTATGTTTCAAATGGTGTATAACATAAGGAGCAGAGAATTCAAAGCTGAAGACCAATTGCTAGTTGCCAGCACTATGCAGAAAAACAAGTTTTGGGGTAAATGGCAAAGTCCATTTGAAATAGTGGGAAAACTTAAGTTATGTACACTACAAGGTTAGAGAGAGTGGTAAGAAAATGAGAGAACAGATGTACCATATCAGCATCCGGAAACCATGGAAAGATATGCATATCTTTGTAGTTAGGTTAATAGTAGAAAATTATGGAACTGGTTGAGAAAGAAAACTGAACAACGTGCATATAATTCAGGTAGATACTACATTATCTAAGCAACATAAATAAGAGATATGAAGGTCTCTGTCACCACTTACTATACATTGTTATAACACACTCTGGGGCTTGCAACACCCACTGTGCTAAGGTACAGATTGTATTAAACTCTCCCAAGACAAGGGAGCTTAACAGTTAATACTTGTCAGAGCAAACAAAGGTAAAGTATTTAGGATATTTAATAGCAAAGGGAATTGTCAGGTCCCTAAAAGAAAAAGCTAGAAGCAGTGATAAATTGGCCCATTCTATGCAGCAAGAAGAAAGTGAGATCATTTATGGGGTTAATTGCATAATATACAATATTTGCACAACATTTTGAATCTAGAGCTTGACCTTTTATAGATATGTTGATGGAGGTAGATGCCCATTAGGGAAAGCAGACACTGTAGACAGATAATACTTATAAAGTGCTTATGAAAGTGCTGTATTCAGAACCTGTCTTAACAACCTAAGATTTCAGTAAACTCTCTGTAGTCCATATTAACATACTGATGGTAGACTTAATCCCAGTGCTTTTACCAGATTTTGAGGAAGAACAGCCTATATGCCTTTTAAGTCGCAATTTAAGCTGAACAAGATATTTTACTCTCAAGAGGATATGTCTGGCAATCAGGATTGTAAATTTATTACTATATTATTATACCTCGGTAGGCACTTCACATTGGTTACAGACCACCCCCTCCTATTGTGACTACACAAGCGATGGGATGAGAACACCATGCGTTTTCAGCAAGGTCTTTCACTATAAAATTCCCAAATCACTGTTAAACTTCACTCATGCTCAGCCCGTCACAATGCACGTCTTGAGGCCCTCGATCCAAGGCTTTCATGCTGTGGTGGTCAGTGCAGCGTATTGTGGCAGCCCTTACCCTAGGATGTATCAACATTGATTAGCAATTGTGGAAATCATTTTTTATATTACATTAACAAGTTTGCATTTTGTATATATTGCTGCATATAAAAATGTTGTGTTTTTAAGAAAGAAACAGGGAGGAATATTATTAGCTAGAGAGCTTACTTTAAGCAGTACTGGTAATAAACAACCAATTAATTTGATGGCAAAACTAGTGTACAGTATAAGATACAGTCAGTAGCAAAATTAGGTAGCACACTCACTTTTGGTGCAAAAGGATGTGGGTTCTATTCCTACACTAGGTAGATCAATTGCTGATACTGTACCCCAGCATAAGGGGCTATGGGAGCTGCACTCCTATGTGTGCCATTTTTCAGATGACATGTTAAACAGAGGCCCCATCTCCTTGAGTTGGTGGTAGCACAGGTGGATGTTATCCCATGGCACCTTTCAAAAATAATATGGCTCTTTAGTTTATATACAAAAAAAAAATCATAATTACAAAATATGTACATATTTACACATTTATACATGTACAAATATAGAGATATACAAACCCATTTACACATATTCATAATTTCATTTACAATCATATTAAATGTTCATCCCTATTAGACATCCCTTCTTCCATAGCCACCATCTCATTTTACTTAATATTGTTGCTAAAATCCATTTAACATTAAACATAATTTCACATATTCTTTCATTCCATATATTCCACATCACATACATTCACTTGTTTAGCTATTCTTTTAACATATTCTTTATCTCTATTCTTATAATACCCATATTTAATCATATCCATGATTATTTTATCCACTTCTTTTACATCTTCAAAGAATCCTCTTTTCATAGGTTCTCCATATCTTTTTACTCTTTTACATTTCAAAAACATGTTTTGTAGCTTCTTCTTCTTGAAAATGTAAACATATTTTATCACTTTTCATTTTATATGGCATATTTCCTTTTACAGGCAATTTATCTATTACCAGTCTCCACAAAAATCTTGAAATTCTATTTTCTGATTATACCATTTGCTTCTTATTTTTAGAGCATTATTTTTTTTTCATCTGTTAGATTTTCCCATCGTTAAACATAATCATGTTTTATCATTACATTCTTATACCATACTTTTCTATCTTTATATATATATCATCAATGCTTATTTTCCACAAAATTATTTTTTCTTGGTAACATTTTATTTCTTTATGTGTACACTCTTTTTTTATTCTACTCTTTTTTTACCATAACCCAAATTTTCTAATACTTACTTTTATACAATTTTACTACTAATCTTCTTTTTTTCATTTATCTACTTTAACATTTTGTAGAAATTTAATGAAGCAGAATACACCACTGGGTTAATTAACCCTAAACCTCCTTCCTCTTTATTTATATAAAAAGACCTATTTTTACTAGGTTTTATTTAGAACCCCATAAAAATGAGAAAACTATCAATACTTCCTTCTCAAGTACTGTTGGCAACATAAATACCCTTGCTAAGTTTGTTATTTTTCCATCAATGCTGAATTTATCAAATAAGTCATTTTTGAATGCTAATGTTATATATTCTCCAGTAAAGACGGGCTTGTTTTGTATATTCTGTTGCTTTTCCCACTGAATTATACTTACATCTTTATTCCCAAATTTTATTCCTAACAGTGAAAATGCATTCACTGTAGAATTTATTTTATTTATTGCATTTGTTTACCTGGAAAGTCCACTGGGCAGAAAGAAGCCCATTTTCAGTGGAGGCCCAGGGAGAAAAGCTCTGACAAGAGCATAGATACAGAAAATATTAAACATTAATTGGTACAAAAGTAGATATTGTGTTACAGATAGTGATTAAAGTCATATATACAGAATATACACATAAAAGCAAGAACTGTGTTGGTTGCCAGATGAATTCAATCAGAGAGCTATAAACAGATATATTAATCAGCATTATTGCATCAGTATTAGCAAGTGTTAAAAAAATAATAATTATGGAGAAAATAACATCAGTCAGCAGTAACAAAAAGCATAGGAGTTTAGTTATCATATAAGGAGAAGGAGGAGGTTAGGTTATAGAGCAGGTAAAGAGCCAGGAAGAGTTGAGATGATTTTTCAGTGTTTGTTTGAAGGTGGTTCATAGGTGTGTACTGGGCTAATGGCCATGGAGCCGTTACAAGCCTAGCCCATAGAACTGCCCAAGCATCGTGCCGCCCAATGTTAGTTCCCAGTGCCTTTATCAAGTAAAGCCACTGCAGTGATCCCCAGGGTGAACTTTCTACTTCACATCCACTCATCAAGTTTTCTCTTGAAGAAGGCCAGTGAGGTGCTCTGCTTGACATCTACAGGAAGTCTATTCCAGAGAATGGGCAGTTTTTGGGTTATGAACCTGTCCCTCCAGCAAGTTCTGTTGATTGTGGTAATGAGGATGAGGTCTCTGGAGTGTGTGGTGTGGAGGGATTGGGATTTTTTTAGATATAGCATTTCTAACAGAGCTGGGCCAGACATGGCTTTATAAGTCAAGCAGAGATCACCTCTTAGTAGACAATATGAGACAGAGAAAAGCTGGAGTGTTTTAAGTCTGTCCATTTTGGAAATGTGTTTAAGGCCTAGGATCTTCTTTGTGAGGTACTTTTGTGGCCTCTCCAGCTGTTGCAGGTGTCTAGTGAGGTACATGCCAAATGGGGCATTATACTCAATGATTGGTCCAATGAGGGAAGAGTAGAGAGAGAGATGATAACCTCTTTCTTCCTGGATGCAAAACCCTTGGTAATGAGATGTGCCACATAGAAGGACTTTCTGAACACACTAGCAATGTGGTGGTTGAAGGAGAGGTTGCTGTCAACCTGTATCCCCAGATCTCGTACAGTACCTACAGTGTTCAGTGGATTACCATCAATGTGATAATTTGTGGGAACCGAGTTTTTCCCAAAGGGAATGACGATGCATTTTTTGGCATTGAGCTTAAGGCCATGGTTTTGACACCAGTCGTTTGTCTCAGTGAGGCCTTTCTGTAGAATGTCTGCATCACTTGGGGAGTTAATAATGTCTCCCACCATGCAATCGTCTGCAAACTTGGTCATCCAGAGTCCCTGCGTGTTGTCATGGAATTCTGAGAAGTAGATGCCAAACAGGAGAGGACCCAGGACTGATCCCTGTGGGACTCCACTCGTGACTGGTCAGCAGTATGACCTGGAGTCTGATACTTTTCACAATGTGGGTCCTATCTGTGAGCAAATTTGCAACCCATCTGGTGATATAGGGGTCAATGTCTAGTTTGGTGAGTCTATCTATAATTACTGAGTAGGGAATGGTATCTAAGGCCTTGGCCAGATCAAGGTAGGCTGTTTGAACTACCTTGCCTTCATCCACAGCTCTGGTGACTGACTCAAAGAAGTCAACCAAGTTGAACAGGCATGATTTACCCTTCACAAAACCAAACTGCATTGGATCCAGAGTTTGGAGATTCCCTATATCCTTATTAATTAGGTTCATGATGATGCACTACACAGCCTTACATATCAGACTCATCAGGCTAATGGGGTGATAGTTCCCTGGGTCAGTAGTTGCTCCCCCTTTATGGAGAGGGATGACTGTAGCAGTGTGCCATTAGGAAGGGACACAGCTTGAGGTGAGGCTGTGACTGAACGGGGCACACAGGTGTGGGGTCAGTTCACTTTGTAATTCATGTAGAACACAGCCAGGGATATTGTGTGGTCCCATGGAAGCTGTATTCTTGGCCTTGGACAATGCAGCTTTAACTTGTACAGCAGTAATACTGGGTGTCTGACATTCTTCCAGTATTGTGATTGGTCCTTTAGTGGGGGAGAGAGGGGTAAAGTTGGCAATGAATCTGTCAGCCAGTATGTTGGCAATATCTGTTTGCTCAGTATAACAGGTACCATTGTGCAGTAACTCAGAGCAAATCTGAGTATTGCCATGGAGATTCATGACATAGCTATAGAAGGCCTTGTGGTTGTCTTTAGTATCTGCTGCAATTCTGCCTTCATAGCTAGCTTTAGAGGATTTCATGAGGGATCTCAACTTTTTGGTGAGGCTAATAAGGGAGTATTTCCAGTCTTGGGACTTCACCTTTTTCTGCAGCAGTTTCTTCCTTCTGTTGTAGAGTTTGTTAATGGCAGGGGGACCAGCAGATCTGCTTCCTTTTTTTGGAGGAGAGTGTCTTGGTTCTGTTGGGTATGGCTAGTTCCATGCATTTATGTACGTGATTGTACAGTGCATTCGTGTATGATTCAGCAGTCATGGAACTATTCTCCATTTGCATGGGTGCCATGAAGTTAGCCGCCTCTGCTTCTAGGAGCCCAAAGTTAGCTTTGGAGAAGTTTTTAATGGTGGTTACTTTTGCAGGGATGTGTGGGTGGGATGTGGATTTCCATGGTGATTAGTTACTGGTCGGATCTAACCAGGGAGGAAATGACTATTGGTGTAGAGCAACGATCACACATGTTAGTACTAACTAGGTCAAGGACACTGCTCCCACTAGTGGAGGTAAGAATGAGCTGGTCCAGGACATTGGAATTAATGAATTCCAGGAAACATTGGGCAAATGCATTGGTGCATGAATAGTTTTTTCGGTTAATGGAGGGACTGTATTGTAGTTTCTGAGTTTCCCAGACCTTTCTGTGTTAAAGGGAAGCCTTTCAGCTTATCAGTGGGAGTGGTAAGCATTAGGTAGCCTATCTACCATGACAGGAGTGGTTTCTAGCTTGGAAATAGGTTCATAGGTAGGTACTAGGCTATCTGCCCGAAGGCATTTATAAGCCTAGCCAGAATGTGTTGGCTTTCGCCACCCCCTTAGATTAGTTCCCTGCGCCTCTGTCCAGCAGAGCCACTGAAGTGATCCCTGGGGTAAACTTTCTGTTTCCCATCCACTCGTCAAGGTTTCTAATGAAGAGTGTTAGCAAGAAGCTCTGCCTAATGTAGATTGGAATAGT